>NC_087164.1:3297422-3327422 GCF_035594125.1 Scylla paramamosain | reverse complement strand
GCGCAATGACTTAATCTGCTCTCGTGCCCACGCTCTTGAATCTTCAGAGTTTTCCACCATCTGGCTACGACTACAGAGTCACTCTCAAACTAAATTTATCTGTGCTGTATACCTCTCACCTAACTCCTCTGACTATAAGAAATTCTTTGACTATTTAACTTCCAAAGTGGAGCACATTCTGACCCTCTTCCCTTTTGCAGAGATCTCCATTCTTGGAGACTTCAATGTTCATCACCATCTTTGGCTTTCCTCTCCCTTCACTGACCATCCTGGTGAACTAGCCTTAACTTTGCTGTCTTCCATGACCTAGAGCAATTGGTACAACACCCTACTCGTATTCCTGACCGTCTTGGAGACACACCCAACATTCTTGACCTTTTGCTGACCTCTAATCCTTCTGCTTATGCTGTCACCCTTTCTTCTCCTTTGGGCTGCTCCGATCACAATCTCACATCTGTATCTTGTCTTATCGCTCCAATCCCTCCTCAGGATCCCCCTAAGCGAAGGTGCCTCTAGCGTTTTGCCCCTGCTAGCTGGGGGGACCTGAGGAGGTATTTTGCTGATTTTCCTTGGAATGACTACTGCTTCTGTGTCCGAGACCCGTCTTTGTGTGCTGAGTGCATAACAGTGATAGTGTCTGGCATGGAGGTGTACATTCCTCACTCTTTTTCTTGACCTAAACCTCCCAAACCTTGGTTTAACACAGCTTGTTCTCGTGCTATACATGATAGAGAGGTGGCTCACGAAAGGTATTTTAAGCCTTCCATCGCCAGAATCTCATGCACTTTATATTTCTACCCGAAACCATGCCAAGTCTGTTCTCTAACTAGCCAAAAACTCCTTCATTAACAGAAAGTGTCAAAACCTTTCAAAATCAAACTCCCCTCGTGACTTCTAGCATCTAGCCAAAAATACTTCCAATACTTCTTTCCCTCCTTTATTTCAACCAGATGGCACCACTGCTATCACATCTATTTCTAAAGCTGAACTCTTCGCTCAAACCTTTCCTAAAAATTCTATCTTGGACGATTCTGGGCTTTTTCCTTCCTCTCCTCCACCCTCTGACTACTTCATGCTACCTATTAAAATTCTTCGCAATGATGTTTTCCATGCCCTTGCTGGTCTAAACCCTCGGAAGGCTTATGGACCTGATGGGGTCCCTCCTATTGTTCTCTGAAACTGTGCTTCCGTGCTTGCACCTTGCCTAGTCAAACTCTTTCAGCTCTGTCTGTCAACTTCTATCTTTCCTTCTTGCTGGAAGTTTGCCTACATTCAACCTGTTCCTAAAAAGGGTGACCGTTCTAATCCCTCAAACTACCATCCTATTGTTTTAATTTCCTGCCTATCTAAAGTTTTTGAATCTATCCTCAACAGGAAGATTCTTAAACATCTATCACTTCACAAACTTCTATCTGATCGCTAGTATGGGTTTCATCAAGGCCGCTCGACTGGTGATCTGGCTTTCCTTACTGAGTCTTGGTCATCCTCTTTTAGAGATTTTGGTGAAACTTTTGCTGTTGCCTTGGACATATCAAAAGCTTTTGGTAGAGTCTGGCACAAAGCTTTGATTTCCAAACTACCCTCCTATGGCTTCTATCTTTCTCTCTGTAACTTCACCTCAAGTTTCCTTTCTGACCGTTCTATTGCTGCTGTGATAGACGGTCACTGTTCTTCTCCAAAATCTATTAACAGTGGTGTTCCTCAAGGTTCTGTCCTGTCACCCACTCTCTTCTTATTATTCATTAATGATCTTCTAAACCAAACTTCTTGTCCTATCCACTCCTTCGTTAATGATACCACCCTGCACTTTTCCATGTCCTTTCATAGACGTCCAACCCTTCAGAAAGTAAACATTTCATAGAGGGAAGCCACAGAATACTTGACTTCTGATCTTTCTAAAATTTCTGATTGGGGCAGAGCAAACTTGGTATTGTTCAGTGCCTCAAAAACTCAATTTTTCCATCAATCAACTCGACACAACCTTCCAGACAACTATCCCCTCTTCTTCAATGACACTCAACTGTCCCCCTCTTCTACACTGAACATCTTACTTATAATCTAAACTGGAAACTTCACATCTCATCTCTAACTAAAACAGCTTCTATAAAGTTAGGTGTTCTGAGACGTCTCCGCCAGTTTTTCTCACCCCCCCCCAGCTGCTAACTCTGTACAAAGGCCTTATCCATCCATTTATGGAATATGCTTCACATGTGAGGGGGGGTTCCACTCATACTGCTCTTCTAGACAGGGTGGAATGAAAAGCTTTTCGTTTCATCAACTTCTCTCCTTTGACTGACTGTCATCAGCCTCTCTCTCATCGCCGCAGTGTTGCATCTCTAGCTGTCTTCTACCGCTATTTTCATGCTAACTGCTCTTCTGATCTTGCTAACTGCATGCCTCCCCTCCCGCGGCCTCGCTGCATAAGACTTTTTTCTTTCTCTCACCCCTATTCTGTCCACCTCTCTAACGCAAGAGTTAACCAGTATTCTCAGTCATTCATCCCTTTCTCTGGTAAACTCTGGAGCTCCCTGCCTGCTTCTGTATTTCCTCCTTCCTATGAGTTGAATTCCTTCAAGAGGGAGGTTTCAAGACATTTATCCTTCAATTTTTGACTACCGCTTTGGTCCCTTTTATGGAACTGGCATTTCAGTGGGCATTTTTTTCTTTTATTGGATTTTTGTTGCCTTTGGCCAGTGTCCTTCGTACATAAAAAAAAAAAAAAGATTAAGGCGTTTCCAACCAAGAGTGTATTCATTTGGAAATCTTAAGATGACCAAATAAATCTAAATGCTGATTCACTAGAAAATCAACTTATATACATTTGTTCATGAAAAGAGTTTGATTTTACTTGTGTTACTACTTAGAAGGGATTACGTAGAAAAATATATTATATAAACCCATTGCATCTTCATGTAAATAGAATAACACTGTAGGTATATTTGATATTGCTTGTATGTGAGAGAAGAGTTTGTGTCTGCTGCCATCTGGTGACAACCACTAGTTCTGAAAACTCCCCATTGGTTACACAACTAACATACCATCACAATTTTAAATGAAAATAACATCTGACCTACATAGTTTACGTTTAGTGGTATGAATATTACTACTACATAATAATGTAACTTCACCACCCTGTGGGCAGTCACACTTACACTTTTAGGGTCCGGTGCTTCCTGCATACGTGACGGTGAACTTACCCTGCGGCGCTCCATGTTCTCCCCTGGCTCCCCTCAGAAGGCGAGTAGTAAAACACACTTGTCGGCTTCTGGCCCTCTATTCTCCGTTGCTCACACTACACAGTAGTCCTATGCTGTAGCTCGGCACCCCGGGCCTCTTGTCGACCCTCGGAAGGCTTCTTGACGCCTCGCTCCAGCTCACAAAGGCACATACAAGTACAGGAGGCAGTGTCGGCGACGCGCGGGCTTTCTTCCCTCACCAGTGTTCTCCCGCCACTCTGTCTCCCAAACTGTTCCGCCACCAATCCCAGGGCTGCTACACGTCACGTGATACTCCCGAGCCCCAGGGTAGGCGGCCGGCGAGGTGACGTAGTGTGACGTCATCCTCCACTTCAGCTGGGACTCAGTCTGGGTATCTTCATGATCTTGCCCTCTCGTGACACTACCCCCTCCTGTAAAGAGACTGAGCGCCCTCGCTCCCCAACTCTCTCTATTCCCTTTAGGTTACAGATACACCCCCAAAAACAAGAAAATAATACTTCAACTTTAGGTATATCAAAAATCAACAAAGAACATAATCCTCACTCCATTTGGGTGGATGCCGCTCCCGTCTGGGTCTCCCTACTACAGGTCCAGCGTCGACATCCGCCAGTGCCCCCTCCAAGGGACACAACTCATCCGCTCCACCTTCCTCCATCACCAGCGGCTCAGGCTCTCTCAGGTCCAGGTCTCCGTCATCCTCCATCACCAGGGGCTCGTCGTCCCCAAGGCCCTCGTCCTTGTCCTCCTCTTCGTCACTGGTCAGGAGAGCAGCTCGCTCTCCCCAGGAGAAGTTTCCAGGGCCATGGTAACCCCAGAGCCTGTCAGCGTGCACCACCAGTGCCCGCTTCCTTGGCCCTTGGCGTAACCTGAAGGTGACGTCCGAGATGACCTTCTCCACCACGTATGGCCCCTCCCAGGGGCTCTGGAGCTTAGGGGACAATCCTTTCTTACGCCGAGGGTTGTGCAGCCACACCTGATCCCCCTCGCTAAAGGGTGGTGCCGTTGCCCGGCGGTCGTACCGGTCCTTCATCGCCTCACCGGACACCTTCAGGTTACCCCTCACCTGATGGTGCACCTCCCGGAGACGGTCCTGTAGGGCTGTAGCGTACTGGGTGATGGTAGTGGGCAGGTCTTCATCCGGCGGCCTGCCAGTCACGAGGTCCACTGGTAGCCGGAGCTCCCGCCCACACATCAGCCAGGCTGGCGTGTAACCGGTCACCTCATGCACGGCGGACCGGTAGGCCAAGAGAAGCAGGGGGATTTTTAAGTCCCAGTCCTCCTGCCCTTCCTGGCAATATTTGGCCAACTCCTGCCCCAACGTGCGGTTGTAGCGTTCCACCATGCCATCCGACTGCGGCCGCAGGGGTGTAGTACGAGTTTTCTTGACGCCCAGCAACTGGCAGCACTCCCGGAATACTGCCGACTCAAACTCCCTGCCCTGGTCAGAGTGCAGCTCGTGCGGCACGCCAAACCGGGCGAAGAACTCGTCCACTAACACACCTGCCACGGTGGCAGCCTCATGGTTTGGCAGCGGATACGCTTCCGGCCATTTAGTGAAGTAGTCCATGGTCACACACACAAAGCGGTTACCTCTCAGTGTCTGAGGGAACGGGCCCAGGATGTCCACTGCCACCCTCTCCATAGGTGCCCCAACCTGATACACCTGTAAGGGAGCAACTGTCTTTCTCCCGGGGCCCATCTTCCCACAGCACACGTCACACACTTTGCACCATTCACTAACGTCCTTCCGCATGCCTACCCAATAAACCCGCTGCTTTAACCGCCCTAGCGTTTTCCTCACACCGAAGTGACCACTTGTATTTCCACCGTGAGCCTCGCGCACTAAGGCCTCCCTCATATTCACAGGGACAATTGTTTGCCAGAAGGCCACACCGCCGTCACATGACTCCCACCGCCGTTGCAGCACACCGTCACTCACTCGCAACACTGCCCATTGCTGCCACAACGCCTTGGCGGCAGGGCTTAGCGGGGCCACGCTTTCCCATGGCGGTTTTTCTTCGCCTTCTTCCCGCAGTGTCACTATGGGCCCGATATCAGCGTCCTGTCGCTGGGCCTGTTTGAGGTCCTCTCCCCACTCAGTGTCACTGACAAGACCGGCAGCCTTCTTCTTAACGAGGACAACAGCAGCACTCCAGGGACTAGCCGACTTTTCGATTATCCCTTGCGCGCGCAACTCCTCCACGGCTTTTTCCACTTCCAGCCGACGAGCAGGCGCAATCCGGCGGGGCGGCAACTTAACCGGCCGACTATCCCCTGTGTGAATGCGGTGTTTAACCAGACTGGTCCAGCCCAGGTCATTATCTCCCTGCGAGAAGACATCTGCATACAGAGTCAGCACTTCCTTCACCTCGTCCACCTGTTCCCCAGACAGGCATGCCGAACTCCTCTGCAATAGATCCTGCAGATGAGGTGGAACCCCAGTGCTACTCCCTTGCATGTCCTCGCAATGACCTTCCGGGTCCATAGTCGTCTGTACACCTTCACACTCTTCCGACCCTTGACTTTCCTCCTTCTGTTCCTTACTGAGACGGCAGCGGTGGCTAGCTTCGGGTAGGGACGCAGTATGGGCTCGGTGAGTTTCAATTGAAGCTTCACACTCCTCTGCGTCAACACCGCCCTCCTGTAGCGGCACCACACTACCTCTGACCGACATAGTCATTTCCCCGAAGTCCAGCACCGCCCTGCTCTGCTTCAGGTAGTCTAGGCCGAGCAAGTTCTCCCCGACGTCCGCTACAAAGACGGGAAGATGCTCCTCCGTGCTGCCAACCGCAATCCTGGCATGCACTGGTCCCCTCAGCTGTGTGCAGTGCCCTGTAATACCACACAGTTGTTGCTGGGCCACCGGGGCTGTCCAGTTGCCACCACCCCGTCCTGCACGAAGGTACATTCCGCGCCCGAGTCCACAGTGAGGCAGCAAGATTTGCCATCCACTTGCCCGCCCACCTGCACTGTCCGGGCACCCTCGGCGCGGCAACTTAGGCGGACTGGGGTCTCTGGCTCTCTGGCTGGCGCTCGACCCCTTCCACCAGCCTCTTTCCGTTTCCCCCAGCCTCCTTGCTATCCCTGGGAGAGACGAGGGCACACTCTGCCGTCTTGTGCCCCTGACCGCAGTTCCAACAACAGGGTTTGTACTGGTACTGCCCTGCTCTGCCGTTGACAGCCTTTCCGCTACTCGATCCCTGCGGGCAGTACCTCTTGGTGTGCCCCTGCTGCCCGCAAGAGTAGCACTTACCCCTGAACTCACCTAGGGGCGGTGAAGGGCTAGAGTAGGCCTTCTGCACGGCCCCTCTCTTTGCCTTCACTCTCTGCGGGACATAATTCCCGCTGGGTCGCTCCCGCGTCGTCCGGAGAAATGACTCCATCTCCAGGCCCTCGCCAGGGCCTCCTGAAGGTCCTTGGGGTGTGCCTGCTGGACGTATAACCTCAGTTGTTGGTTATCGATGGCATCAACGAACTGATCCCGCAGGAGAATGGTGATCATCTCCTCACTGGCCTCCGGGTACGCACGCCGCACCAGCACCTCCAAATCCTGCGCCAGGTGTGTCAGGGTCTCCCCCGGGCCTCGTAACCTGGCCCGGAACCTTGTCCTGAACACCTCGGTTTGGTGCTGGTACCCGTACCTCCTCTCCAGTGTCGCCGTCACTTTACTATACGAGCACCGCTGGGCAGCTGGCAGCTGGTTCAGGACTTCTAATGCCGGTCCTTTGAGTGCCCACACCAGCTGCATGGCCATCTCAGGGCGACTCCACTGGCGGGCGCTGGCCAAGAGCTCAAACTGTGTCTTATACGCTTCCCAAGACACTGTTCCATCGAACTCCTGTGGCCGGCGCCTCGTCCCGTCCTTCAGCCTCCGTGACGTGGAGCTGGCAGCAGAGGGGTACGACTTTACTGAGGCTGGCGGGGATGGTGGAGGTGATAAGACGTTTACAGGAGAGCGTAGGGGAGACGGTATCACCTTGGCCAATGGAGAAAGGCTGTTTAGGCTTCCGTGACAACTATTATCCTCCTCCTCTTCGTCACTCCCCCCCTCAGTCTCACTAGCACGCCCACTTGACCGGAACAGCGTGCCTTTATGCTGAGAGAGTACAGGAGGCGCCTGTGCCGCCACAACCTCATCCACATATCTCCTCAGTTCACTGGCCGCTTTTTCCACCTCTCCCTTCACCTGATCCTTGGTGAACACTTCACTTAACACCTCGTCTTTAACCCGTGAACACTCCTCCTTCACGAGCCCCATAACCTCCTTAAATACACGGTCTACACTGCTCGTCACCGCTTGCAACTCAGCATGCTGTACCTCTCCCTGCGCCTTCAGGGCACTCATAACATCCGCTAGTGTGATTTCTTTCGCCGCCATGCTGACTTAATTACTGTAAGGCACCGTAACTTAACACAACACGCAGCTTACCATGGCAAAACACACTGCACCGTCCGCCCGCCCGCTGCGATCCACAAATACGTTACCCGTACCACCGCTGCTCGCCTCCCCTGTGCAATACACACGCACACTCGGTAACACACCGCGACGCACACAGTTAGCACTTAAATCATCCCACGATCCTGACACCACTGTAACTTCACCACCCTGTGGGCAGTCACACTTACACTTTTAGGGTCCGGTGCTTCCTGCATACGTGACGGTGAACTTACCCTGCGGCGCTCCGTGTTCTCCCCTGGCTCCCCTCAGAAGGCGAGTAGTAAAACACACTTGTCGGCTTCTGGCCCTCTATTCTCCGTTGCTCACACTACACAGTAGTCCTATGCTGTAGCTCGGCACCCCGGGCCTCTTGTCGACCCTCGGAAGGCTTCTTGACGCCTCGCTCCAGCTCACAAAGGCACATACAAGTACAGGAGGCAGAGTCGGCGACGCGCGGGCTTTCTTCCCTCACCAGTGTTCTCCCAAACTGTTCCGCCACCAATCCCAGGGCTGCTACACGTCACGTGATACTCCCGAGCCCCAGGGTAGGCGGCCGGCGAGGTGACGTAGTGTGACGTCATCCTCCACTTCAGCTGGGACTCAGTCTGGGTATCTTCATGATCTTGCCCTCTCGTGACAATAACAATATTACTACTACTACTACTACTACTACTATTACTTTAGTGCCCTCTAAGGGGTGTGATGTTCCCTTGTGGCAGACGATAATTACAAATCCTATCACTGGATTAAGAGAAATACAAATACTGACACTTTTATGATTTTTAATAAATAATGGAATAATCCGAAATAATAGTAATAAAAAGAAAGCAATTCAGAAATACAAAATAAATGGTAGCGTATTCTTCAATTACATAAAAACTACGATGGAGATATTTTCGCGACTACTGAGTTGTGGGGGAGACCAGAGAATAAATAAATAAATAACAAATATATATCCAAAAAGTATGTATATACCTGAGGACAGTCTCACACGGTGATCTCGAACCAGGTGGTTTCACTAGTCCCGTGGAGAAAACCAACAAAAAAAGAACGAAAAAATGCGAATATCTATCCACTCAGAAAACAGTTTATCATCAGGAATATCTGAGGAGAATCCGAGAGGGTCTGAGGAGAATCCGAGAGAGACTGGCTTTAGTAAAATTATTGTTAAATAAACACTTACTTAATATTACAGGAATGGAGGGGGAGACTATCAGACTGCATGCTCACCTGAGGAGAATCCGAGAGAGACTGGCTTTGCTTGTGAGGAAATCGGCGGGAAACTAAGGATAAAGGTTTCCAATGGGGAAATTTATTAAGTTATAATTTTGTTTTTAGTGGGGGGGGGGGCGACTAGGTTGTGAGTTCAGGGATGAAAAATATGAATAATTAAGTTACTGTTTACTTTATAGTTGTTACTTTAAGAAGTTTAATTCAATGGACTTTTGAAATCAATTGGGGAATTAGTCAAAGTCTGGTATCTCTTCCCGGCTTGCGTAGCAACAGGGGTGACAGGGCAGCGAAGCAAAGAAGACTTATCAGATTCGTCAACCTCATTGGCGCGGCGTAATTATCTGGGATTTGTTTGGGCTGGTTTAAGACCTTACCATTATAGAATTAATTTTATCATATTAAGGGCTCCCCATTCTCTGGGATTAGGTGAAAAATTCGCCTCTATAACCTGGCCAAGCAGGAGAAATTACGTTTATTCACGGGGTAAATTTGTTATAGAAGTGGTCAACACAGTGACGCTGAGAGGGGGGGGGGAAAAGCAAGGACAAAAGGACACTGAGGAGAGGAGGGGAAGGGGAGGGGTTAGTCACATGGTACTGAGATTCTGGTCACTCCCGCACACTACATGGGCCCTAGCCTAGGAAAAAAAGTAGAAATATACATAATTAATTTCTCAGCACTACACGAGCCTTTCATCCGTTCTAGAATTTTTCACCTCTCTCTTTTCTCCTTACCAAAAAAAATAAAATAACACCTTCACATCCGAGTAATTAGAAACTCCCCTCACCACCACATAACCAAGCCAGGCTGACGAACTGCACGTGATCTCTGTCGGGAAATAACTCTGACATTCTCTCCCATACAATGGCTTGTGGGCCATATCACCACAATGTACCTTGGAGACATAACTCGGCTCTTTCTCTCATCTCAAGGAAAAAGAAAAGAAATTCCACCCCAACCAGCCTCTTGACCTCCTGTGGTGTGAGGACTTAACCTTAAGTCACTCCGTCACTCTCTGAAACGAGATTCGGCCACCCCAGTACTCGGTTCCTTCCACTCGGACAGTCATTTACTCATCCACACATTCACTCATACCACGAGATACTATAGATGATTACGCGAAGCGCTCGCCACGTCCTGAAGTAATCCACCACAGAATGGCCCGAACGGATTGTCGAGTGCAGTAGTAGTCTGCGAATTAAAGTGGTTCCTTATTCCTTCTCAAATTCTTACATCACCTCTCACATAGTACCCATACCCGTCATACCACGATTCATTACAACCAGTCCAGCCAGACCATGCAAAAGTAAGGGGGGGGACTCTATTTACCCCAAGCACTCTGCTCTTTTCTATACCGTCTTTCCAGCGACATTAACATTCCTCAATATAGCGTCTGGGACGGTTACGCACTCTAGGCGGTAACACTTCAGTTTCTATATCAGGTTGGAACACTGTGTCTTGAGCTGCAACTACGTACTCTTCCTCACTGTGAAACTGTTTGATCTTTTCTGCCGCTCTTTGCACCATCTTTCCCGAGAAAGGGTCTTTCACCACATAACCACCGCCTCCTCTTAAAACTTCCACCACCTTATATGGGCCGTCCCAACGAACACACAGTTTCTTACACACTCCTGACTCTGTAGTTTCTCGCTTCACCCACACCAACGCCCCAATGTCTACCTTCTGCTCCTTGCGTTTCCTGTTGGCCGCATTACGGTATTTCCGAGTCATTTTCTCGTGTGTTTCCCGGATCAGCCGGCGGACCACATCCACGTCTTGCTCGTCACCATCAACTGCGGGTAGCCTGGCACCCACCACTCGGGGCGCATGCCGGGAGAAAAACGCGAAGAAAGGTTGTTGGGCGATACTGGTACGGACGGCGGCATTCATAGTGGCCTGACACACAGGGAGTAGGCGAGGCCACCGTAGCGGGTAACCTCGGCACATGGAAGCCAAGATGGATTTGAGCGTGCGATGGAGTCGTTCGGTGATGGCGTTCCCTTGCGGGTGGTAGGGAGTGGTGTAACAGAGGGTGATGAGGTGTTGCTGGCAGAATTGTTGGAAGATCTGGGAGGTGAACTCGCCCCCGTTGTCCAGGACGATGGAGTGAGGAGTCCCGAAGTCGGTAATGTACTGCTGCAGCGCCTCTACAATTCCCTCTGATAGTTTGTTTTTGAGTGGATAGAACTTCACAAATCGGCTAAAGTGATCTACGATAGTCAACACATATCGGTAGCCACCACTGCCTGCAATCATATCCGTCAGGTCTATACCTATCCTATCTAAGGGCTTCTCTACTGAAGGTAATTCCTGATAAGGCTGCTGTAACCCTGGAGTGGTTTTAAATCTTTGACAGGTAAGGCAATTCTTTACGTACTGGGTTACGTCAAACTTGAGATTACACCAGTAAAACAATTCTTCGGCCTTTTTAATTGTCTTTTTCTGACCCAGGTGGCCAGAAAGCTCATGTGCATGTTCTAAAGCTTTAGGAATCAGAACCTGAGGAACTACCAATGAATAATGAATGCTGCCATCAATGTTTTCCTTAGCGTAGTACAGCAACTCATCAATTATAGTGAACTGGTGCAATATACTCTTATGATACTTTTTGGTAGGTATAGACCCTCCTTCCAGATACTCTATCATGTCTCTCCACTTAATTTCTTCCCTTTGTTGAATCTTGATTTGTTCTAAAGTCAGGCCTAAATAGTTTGGAGTAGGACATCGCTGAATGATCCTCACTGGGCGAGAGAGCTGATCGGCCACGTAGTTATACTTTCCCTTCACATATTGGATGTTGTATTGGTATTCTCTCATCTCTAGTATCCAGCGGTTCATCCTGGCAGATTTGGTCTTTCTCTTGAATATACTAGTAAGGGGCTGATGACCTGTGAATATAGTGAAGCTAGTTCCCCACAAATAATGATGGAAGTGTCTACAAGAGAGAAGTACTGCCAAGGCTTCTTTATCTGTAGCTGAGTACCTATTCTCAGTGGAGTTTAATTTTTTTGAAAAATAGCCCAAAGGTCTGACGGACCCATCCTCCTGAGTTTGACTTAAGACGCCTCCTACGTGGGTATTACTGGCATCAGTTGTTAAAATGAACGGCTGGTTACTTTGCGCTCTCGCTAGTATAGGGGCCTGGGCAAGAGATCTTTTTAAGGTATTGAATGCCTCCTGACACTTGTCCGTCCAAAGGAAAGGTTGATCTTTTTTCGTTAGGTTGGTAAGTGGAGTGGCTATTTGAGCGAAATTACTGATGTGTTTCCTATAAAATCCTGCCATACCTAAAAATCGTCTCACTTCCTTGACCTTAGTGGGCGGTTTCATTTCCAATACTGCCTCTACATTCTTTGGGTCGGGTTGACTACCTTCTTGTGAAATTTTATGACCAAGAAACGTAACTTCAGTCTTTGCCATTTCGCATTTAGATAAGTTAAGCTTGACTCCGTTTTCTTTAAGTAAAGCGAAAGTTTCACTGAGTCTTTCGCTGAGTGTGGTGAAGTCTGAAGCCCAAATGATTAGGTCGTCTAAGTAATTTTTCATCCAACCCTTCTTCACGAGAGGAGCTAACAATGAGGCCATATGTCTAGTAAAGATAGCTGGAGAACAGCTTAATCCAAAAGGTAGCCTTTTAAACCTATAGAGAGTCACCCCATCACTGAAGGCTGTGAGGTCTCTGCTACCTTCCTCCAATAGAATTTGAAAATAAGCCTCCCTCATATCTAGCGTGGCATAGAACTGATGGCCAGCTGCTTGTTCAACTAATTCTTCTAGGCGGGGAAGCGGGTAAATGTCAGTAGTTAGGTGTTTGTTGACATGTCGGTAGTCAAGGCACATTCTTTTACTTCCATCCGGTTTATTGACTAATACTATAGGAGAGAGCCATGCAGATGTAGATTTTTCAATGATATCTCTGTTCTCCATATCTGTTAACATGTTTGATATCAGGGTTTTTGCTTCCTCGGGGTATCGGTACCTAGGACCACGACTAGGCTCTGGATTAGAGATATTAATTTTAGCAGGAGGCCCTTTCATTAATCCGAGTTCGTTTTTGTCTACTATGAATAAATCATGGTGATTGAGAATGATATTTTTTAAGATTGTTTTCTGCTCTCTAGTAAGGTTACTCCATTTCTGTTGTCTTATCAACTCCTCGAGTCTTTGTGGCCTACTCTTTGATTCCTGACACCTTGTTTGGTCATTGTGTGGCAACAGATCATTGTGGATTTCTAGGGAAGGAGTGGCTTGCTTTTGGTGGATGACTTTGATCGTCGGGGAGGAGATGTTTTCAAAAGTGCCTAATAGGGTTCCTGGTTTGATTGTTTTCCGGCCCTTAGTATCATTAATAAATGGGAGGGGGACCTTTTTATTCTCATCTACTGTCACAATCAAGGGGTGATGATTAGGCGTTAAACATGGCTGAGGCTGGACTAACAAAGTTTCTCCTGGGTTTTCTTTCACCGAGATAGGAAGAAACTGAGCTCGGTAGGGATCAAGTTTGATGGTATGAGTTAGACGGATGTGTTCTGTTTGACTGGGAGTGGTAGGAAGAATAGGTACCTCGTGAACTCGTTCCACCTTGCCTTTCTGCCTTTTGATATGATTAACAAGGTATGTGGTTTTACCCCACTTTACTGTATTTGTCTTACCATTCCATTGAAAAGGAGCTTGTGAAAGTATGTCTGTCCCGAGTAAGACGTCAGCGTCAAGGTAGCTATTCGGGACTACAGGGCACCATTGTTTGTGTATAGTCTCTTCACCTACTCCTATCTCTAGTAAGGTCATCCCCAAGATTCGTAAGGGTGAACCAGTTACCCCTTGTAGTATAGGTACTGCTCGCCTTTGTGATATAGTTCCTTCTAATTTCTCTACCGCAGCCTCTGTGATTAAAGTATAGCCGCTACCAGTGTCAATGACAGCTTTAAGAATTTTCTTGTTAACTATGAGATTGATAGCGGGGGATGTGAATCCCTGGGTGAGTCATATATTCTGATTTGGTTTTCCGGGGCAGTTTTTATTTCCTCTCCAGCACCCATGCTGTCTACAGTCAAAGCATGATCCACGGGCAGGTTTTCTCCAGCACTCCCTCAGCGTGTGACTATGGGTTCGACAGTGTGAGCAATATTTAGCGGGTTGTGTTGGAGAGGGGGAGGTTCTCAACCTTCCTACTTGATCAGTGAGACTTTTAATCTGCTGCTTAAGTTCCCAAATTTCCTTTGATTCCTTGGATGTTGCATTTGTTAGGTCTGGGGGATTTTGAGTTATTGGGTCAGGGCTACCAATGAGTTTTGATTTAGATTTTTCCAGTTCAGTTTTAATTCTAGCAATGGGGGAAGTATGGGCAGCCTCGAGCAGTTGGCGCTCATGTTCTACCCTGTCAATAAATTTATCAAGAGGATAATCCTCATCCAGGAAACCTTCTAGTCTAGCCTTTGCTTCTTGGGTTAAGCCCTGCCACAACTTTCTTTTGATAATTTTCTTACATTTAGGGAGTTTCTCTCCTGGAAAGCTCGTCTCTAGAGTGGCATATTTGCAAGTGAATTTGTTGGCAAATGCTTGGGGAGATTCTACCCAATCATATGTCTGTGCGTCTATGTCTCTCCACGCCCTGTCAAAGTTAACCTCTTGGGAGAATTGTGATAGAAGCAATTCTTTAATACTATTCCAGGTGTGACAATGATGTAAGGTTTGATGGTTATGTATGAGAGCTGCGAGCTCGCTGCTGACCCTACTCTTTGCAATTTGCACTTTGCGGGTGTCCTCATTGCTACTTTGCTCCACCAGTTCAATGAAAATTTGCAATTGGGTAGTTGAGTCAAGACCTTGTAGGTGGTGGAGTTCAAGAATTGGGATATCTCGGGGTTTGGTGGGAGTGCTAGGTGCTCTGTGTAAATTAGGGATGTTAGCCAAGCGCCCAATTACCTGATTTTGTTGATTTAAGATTTGCTTTAGTTCCTCTACTTCCTGTTCTAAAGTGTTCAAGTCTTTCCCTTTACTTTCATGTTTAACTGCTCCCAGGCTCTCTCTGGTGTTATGATCCATTAAGTCCTGCCACGGGTCTAATCCACCCCTTGGGAGGCGAACATTATCAGTCATCTTTGCTCACATGGAAGTTTAACGTACTGGGTGTAGAACACAATCTCTCAGGGTGATTGTTAGGTGACCTGCGATACACAGTATGCGCTCAGGTTTTCTTCTTCCAGGACAATGTGTTCTACTCCACTGCCTCTCTATTGCTACTGTGACCTTCAATAACTCTTTTGATCTTACTGATTACTTGAGCTTGGCCTCTCTCATCCCAGTGAACACCATCCTCGCTCAGTTCTTGTACAAATTGAATATTATTAAAATGAATGTTTGGGGTCTTCAGGGCTCTCTTTACTCTATTATTGATTCCTACTTGGAATTTCTTATATTTCTCCACTGATATTCCCCTAGGGTTGGTCCTGGGTTCAATTTGGCAGACATGCACTAGTGATTGGCATTTGGCAGTGATTTCTTTGATGATGTTCTTAACATCGGAGAAAATCCTAGCGGGATTGGTAGATGTTTCTATGTCGTTGCTGCCTATCCACAAGATGGTCAAGTCATGTTGCCACTCGAGTACTCGATTTAACCAATCATCCTCAAAGAAAGTCCTAGCCTTTGCTCCAGGGGCTCTGAATATCCTAATTTGCACATTTGTTACCTCTAGATGCCGGGGAATCTGGCTATGCCCTACAAGTGCCACCTTCAACATTTACACTTATTTCCAGTCTCCACCTCTTTCGGTTAATCGCGAAATAAATGCCACCGCTGCTCACCAGTTTAGTGCCCTCTAAGGGGTGTGATGTTCCCTTGTGGCAGACGATAATTACAAATCCTATCACTGGATTAAGAGAAATACAAATACTGACACTTTTATGATTTTTAATAAATAATGGAATAATCCGAAATAATAATAATAAAAAGAAAGCAATTCAGAAATACAAAATAAATGGTAGCGTATTCTTCAATTACATAAAAACTACGATGGAGATATTTTCGCGACTACTGAGTTGTGGGGGAGACCAGAGAATAAATAAATAAATAACAAATATATATCCAAAAAGTATGTATATACCTGAGGACAGTCTCACACGGTGATCTCGAACCAGGTGGTTTCACTAGTCCCGTGGAGAAAACCAACAAAAAAAGAACGAAAAAATGCGAATATCTATCCACTCAGAAAACAGTTTATCATCAGGAATATCTGAGGAGAATCCGAGAGGGTCTGAGGAGAATCCGAGAGAGACTGGCTTTAGTAAAATTATTGTTAAATAAACACTTACTTAATATTACAGGAATGGAGGGGGAGACTATCAGACTGCATGATCACCTGAGGAGAATCCGAGAGAGACTGGCTTTGCTTGTGAGGAAATCGGCGGGAAACTAAGGATAAAGGTTTCCAATGGGGAAATTTATTAAGTTATAATTTTGTTTTTAGTGGGGGGGGGGGGGCGACTAGGTTGTGAGTTCAGGGATGAAAAATATGAATAATTAAGTTACTGTTTACTTTATAGTTGTTACTTTAAGAAGTTTAATTCAATGGACTTTTGAAATCAATTGGGGAATTAGTCAAAGTCTGGTATCTCTTCCCGGCTTGCGTAGCAACAGGGGTGACAGGGCAGCGAAGCAAAGAAGACTTATCAGATTCGTCAACCTCATTGGCGCGGCGTAATTATCTGGGATTTGTTTGGGCTGGTTTAAGACCTTACCATTATAGAATTAATTTTATCATATTAAGGGCTCCCCATTCTCTGGGATTAGGTGAAAAATTCGCCTCTATAACCTGGCCAAGCAGGAGAAATTACGTTTATTCACGGGGTAAATTTGTTATAGAAGTGGTCAACACAGTGACGCTGAGAGGGGGGGGGGGAAAAGCAAGGACAAAAGGACACTGAGGAGAGGAGGGGAAGGGGAGGGGTTAGTCACATGGTACTGAGATTCTGGTCACCTCCGCACACTACATGGGCCCTAGCCTAGGAAAAAAAGTAGAAATATACATAATTAATTTCTCAGCACTACATTACTACTACTGTTGCTGGTGCTTTCCCATGATGGCAGAGAAGAAAAGAGAGAAATAACAAAGCTAAAACTTCATGTATAAAATCAAGAGAAAAGCATAGTTACCATAGTTACCCCTTAAATTCGCGTGGGCGGAGCCTAGAAAGCCAGACACGCCCGCTGATTGGCTCTAATTTCATCCCGGGACGAAACCTTCCAGACCGGAAAAACGCCACCCGGATATGGTGACTGTTGACGTATCCAACTCTGTTCTGTTAAACGCCCTAAGGCAAGGCGAGCATCCTGGCGCTTGCGGGTTCTGTGACTTGCGGGTTCTGTGACTCCTGGAGTCGACCACAACAAGCCAGGGCCACCACAAGAGGAGTGCAGGGTTTGTGTTGATGCCGGAGTAGGACGTGGGTCAGAGTGCCCAGAGGCCTGCCCCGCTGCTGACCAGGGTCTGGGCGAGTCAGAGTTGGACTTGTCTTTAAGTTAGTGTGCTGGGGCTGACTGCAACAGCGCAGAGCCACCACAGAGGGCACATGACTGATGGGAGTGTTGCCGAGGGTGAGGCTGAAGAGATGGGTTTGGATTGTTTGTTTGATGGTTTACCTCTCACTGCGGAGCCTCTCGGAGGTGATATTCGGGCAGAGTTGTCACCTGAAGTTGAGGCTGTGGGTGCCGGTACTCAGTCCGGGCTCCAGTTGGGTGTGTCTGGTACGTTGGGGATCGCTGCCGATGGCGGGGACACTCCAAACTCTGCTAGGGAGGTGGGAGTTTCTTTCCCTGCGGAGTGTGCCGGAGGCAGGGAGCAGGCTGCTCCCCTGTCGGGACCAGACATGTTGGGTGTTTGTTCACGTAGTGAGCCACCTGCTTTTACAGCTGGTAGTGTACCTACGGAGGATTCTGCCCTCAGGGATTTGTTGCCCCACTACTTGACAAAGCAGAAGTGGGTGGCGAGGAGGCAGAGGGTCGGGCTGCGTTTTCTGAGAGTGGCAATGTTGTGAATACCCGGCGTAGAGAGGACAGAGGTTTGTTGCACCATCTAGTCAAGGAGGCACGGGTTCCAATAGCACGTAGCGGTCTGGTGTTTAGCCGTTTCGGAGTTAGGATGACTCGGGAGCGTTTAGTGCGGTTCTCGGGGCCGGGTGTGGTCGCGTTTGTTGGGTGTAACTGCGTGGGTCAGGCTGGCAAGCCTGATGACCTCTTGTCTGCGGTTCCTCCGTGTTGTGTTATAGTGAATTGTTTCCCCTGGTGTGGGGATTGTGAGTGATGTTGCTCACTCGATTCCTCCTTCCTGGGAGTTATGATGATGTAACTGGCGCGAGCGTTACAGCAGAGTGTTGGGAGGCACGGAAATTTCAACGGAGGAGTAGGATAAGTAGAAAGAAGAAACGGCAGTGTGAGAGTAAGTGATTGAGTGACTGTACTATTGTAATATTCCCTTGCCTGTTGGTGGATGAAACAGGCTGACGATCTCAGTTGTGAAATTGTAATCCCACTCTCCTTGTCTTCTAACTGTGTTTTAAATGACCCACTGACGCGTATATCTAATAGCTCATTTGGGCAAGGATTACAAAATTAACGTCTCAACTGACTAGGTAGAAATACAAGCATCAGTCATTCAAAAGGGAAATAATTAAAAACAGCCCCAGAAATTATTTTTACCCCTACCACTAAATTCTTCCACATTCCTTGATTGATTTCACTAATGGGATAATAGATCCCAAAGTTATATAACAAAGGAGAGGAGAGAGGAAATTAATTGGTATTGAGGCAACTTGCAAGCGAGACAGCAAGTCCTGCTTGTACGCCACCTCATTTCTTCTGTCTTGTTGGTAACTGCCAAAATTTAAAGTTGAGTCAATGTATGACTATATAATTATATGCGTTGGGGAAGACAGTAATAATAAATTGGGTGTGGAGTAAAGTGTGTTGAAATGATTATTATGAGTGAAATATGAAATACATGTGTCTGGGCGTGCCGGAGCAGAGACGCGCTGCCCTACTCTGTTCTGTCTGTACGCCACCTCACCTCTCCTCTGTCTTGCAGGATGTAATTAATAAGTTGAGTGCATTCTGTAGGTTATGTTAAATGAGCACAGTCAAAAGGAGTAAGGCTAGTATGCCTCGGTGGTCGAGTGTGATAAAGTAACACGTGTCGTGTACCTGTTCTCTGCTTCGTGGTCATGTAATAGCAGTTTTGATATCGTATAATTCTGGCTGCCACACTTAATCTTTCGACCATGGAAGATAATTCTAGATTAGATTTTTAGGAGGCAGGAAATACATGTAAATTAGTTGGGAGTGTATGGTGAAAATTTGGGTGTTAAATTCTCTGTTCTTGTTCCCTTAAGTACATATGAATTGATTTGTGAAATAACCATGGTGAAATAGTAACTCAGTAAAATTTGTTTATTTTGTAAGACAAGGTGAGCTGTCATTTCTTTTCCCAGTTGCACCCACTCCTTTTGTAAAAAAACGAACTACTCCAAAGAGACATCAGAGCCTGTAAACAAAATAAGGGTAACGCTGCCAAATAATTATTTTTAATGCTCGGACATGCTACCAAATAACCAAAGGTAAAGTAAAGAATTCAAGATAAGATAAATAAATATCATTATAGAACCTGTACCATATTTATTAAGTAAAGAGTTAAAAGGTAAAGCAAAAATTTAAAGTAAAAGTTAATGAAAACTTAAAACTAAAACAAGTAATCTAAGCTAAATTGCCACAGACCCCGGCACCACATAATTCGCCAGAGGAGGCCAGAAGGACCCTGTGGAGGTGAATGTGACCTCTGCACTACGCTGCGCAGGAGGATGGGTAGGGAGGCTGACCCAGGTAGTGGTAGCCGAGAAAAGGAACGGAACCTGGTGTTGCGACCGTCTGTGTACAGGGTGCAAGAGTCCCGAAGGACCTTGTAACCCGCAGTTAAGCCCTGCACCAAGTTACATTGGTGGTGACTTGGGGAGGTGAGTCGAGATGAAGGTCGCTGCGAGAGAAGCAGAATTTGTGGTCGTAACAATACATTTTCCTCTTAGAATAGCCTGTACTTTTGCCTCTAACAGTGTCTGCAGAAACTCGTGTTACACCTTGTATGTAGCTATTATTATTATTATTATTATTATTATTATTATTATTATTATTATTATTATTATTATTATTGTTTTTGTTATTATTATTATTATTATTATTATTATTATTATTATTATTATTATTATTATTATTATTATTGTTGTTATTATTATCATTATTATCATCATTATCATTGTTATTATTATTATTATTATTATTATTATTATTATTATTATTATTATTATTATCATCATCATTATAATTGTTTTTGTTATTATTATTATTATTATTATTATTATTATTATTATTATTATTATTATTATTGTTATTATTATTATTGTTATTATCATTATTATTATTGTTATTATTATTATTATTATTATTATTATTATCATTATTATCATCATCATCATCATCATCATACACTTCATATTTCTGCCCGGAATAATGCCAAGTCTCTCAAAACTCCTTCATCAATAAAAAATGTCAAAATCCTTCCAGATTTAACTCTCTTCATGACTTCTGCCACATAAACAGAAACATTTCTAATAACTTTACTTACATCTCTCCCTCCTTTATATTAACCTGATGGCACTACTGCTATCTCATCTATTTCCAAAGCAGAATTCTTCTCTCAAACTTTGTTAAAATCTCTACCTTGGATGATTCAGGGCTTGTTCCATCCTCTCTTCTACCCTCCGACTACTTCATGCTGTGTGCAAGATCCTTTGGAGTGATGTTTTCCATGCCCTAGTGAAACTTTCAGAAGGTTTATGGACTTGATGGGATCCCTTCTACTGTTCTCCAAAACTGTGCCTCCGTGTTGGCACCTTGCCTTGTCAGACTCTTTCAACTCTGTCTATCAACATCTAACTTTCCTTCTTGCTGGAAGTTTGCCTACATTCATCCTGGTTCAAAGAACGGTGAGTGCTCTAATCCTTCAAACAAACATCCTGTTGTTATAATTTCCTGCTTCTAAAGTCTTTTAATTTATCCTGAACAGAAAGATTTTTAAACATCTATCACTTCACAACCTTATATCTGATCGCCAGTATGGATTCTGTCATGGCCGCTCTAATAGTAATCTTCTGGCATTTCTTACTGAGTTTTGATCATCCTCTTTTAAATATTTTGGTGAAACTTTTACTGTTGCCTTAGACATATCTAAAACATTTGATACTTTGAGTCTGACACAAGGCCTTGATTTCCAAACTACTCTCCCACGGCTTCAACTCTTCTCTCTATAAGTTCATCTTGAGTTTCCTGTCTGATCGTTCTGTTGCTGCTGTGATAGACGGTCACTTTTCTCCTAAATCTATTAACAGCGGTGCTCCTCATGGTTCTTTCCTATCACCTATCACTATCACCTATCACCTCCTATCACCCACACTCTTCCTAATGTTTATCATTGATCTTCTAAGCCTCCTCAGGGTTGAGTCTGTCACCCACTTTCTTCCTATTATTCATCTTCTAAACCAAACTTCTTGTCCTATCCACTCCTACACTGACGATACCACCCTGCACTTTTCCACCTCTTTTCATAGACATCCAACCCTTCAGGAAGTAAACATTTCACGCAGGGAAGCCACAGAACGCCTGACTTCTGATCTTTCTAAAATTTCTGATTAGGCAGAGCAAACCTGGTATTGTTTAATGCCTCAATTACTCCATCTATCAACTCGACACAACCTTCCAGACAATTATCCCCTCTTCTTCAATGACACTCAACTGTCCCCCTCTTCTATACTGAACATCTTCGGTCTGTCCTTTACTTATAATCTGAACTGGAAACTTAACATCTCATCTCTAGCTAAAACAGCTTCTATGAAGTTAGGTGTTCTGAGACGTCTCCGCCAGTTTTTCTCACCCCCCCCCCCCAACTGCTAACTCTGTACAAGGGCCTTACCCGTCCATGTATGGCGTATGCTTCACATGTCTGGGGAGGGTTCCACTCATACCGCTCTTCTAGACAGGGTGGAACCAAAAGCTTTTCGTCTCATCAACTCTTCTCCTCTATCTGATTGTCTTTAGCCTTTCTCTCATCGCCGCAATGTTGTATCTCTAGCTGTCTTCTACCGCTATTTTCATGCTAACTGCTCTTCTGATCTTGCTAACTGCACGCCTCCCCTCCTCCCGCGGCCTCGCTGCACAAGACTTTCTTCTTTCTCTTACCCCTATTCTGTCCACCTCTCTAATGTAAGAGTTAACCAGTATTCTCAGTCATTCATCCCTTTCTCTAGTAAACTCTGGAACTCCCTGCCTGCTTCTGTATTTCCACCTTTCTATGACTTGAATTCCTTCAAGAGGGAGGTTTCAAGACACTTATCCTTCAATTTTTGACTACCACTTTGGACACTTTTATGGGACTGGCATCTCAGTGGGCTTTTTCTTCTATTGAATTTTTCGTTGCCCTTGGCCAGTGTCCCTCCTACATAAATAGAAAAAGCCAAACTTTTTTGTCCTACTCATTCCTACATTGATGATACCACTTTACACTTTTCCACGTCCTTTCATAGACATCTAACTCTTCAGAAATTAAACAGCTCACACAAGGAAGACACAGAACGCCTGACTTGTGATATCTCTAAAATTTCTGATTGAGGCAAAGCAAACTTAGTATAGTTCACTGCCTCAAAAAGTCAATTCCTCCATCTATCGACTCCACACAATCTTTCAGATAACTAACCCATCTTCTTCACTGACACTTAATTGCCACCGTCTTCTGCACTGAACATCCTTAGTCTGTCCCTTACTAATAATCTAAACTGGAAACTTCATATCTCATCTTTAGCTAAAACAGTTTTTATGCGTTCTGAGTTGTCTGCCAGTTTTTCTCACCCAGCTGCGAACTTAGTACAGGGGCCTTATCCGTCCATGTATGGAATATGCTTCAGTCTCTCATCGCTGCAGTGTTGCATTTCTTGCCATGTTCTACCGCTATTTTCACGCTAACTACTCCGCTGATTTCGTTAACTGCATGCCTCTCCTCTTCTCCTGTGACCTCGCTGCACAAGACTTTCTACTTTCTCTCACCCCTATTCTGTCCACCTCTCTAATACAAGAATTAACCAGCATTCTCAATCATTCATTCCTTTCTTTGGTAAACTGTGGAACTCCCTAGCTGCTTCCCTATTTCCTCTTTCTTCTGACTTCAACTGTTTCAAGAGGGACGTTTAAAGACACTTATGCTCTGCCGTAATGTGATTCTACTATTTGGCATCTCTTTGGGAACTGCCATTCAAGTGGGCCTTTTTTCCTTCAAAAAATTTCGTTGCCTTTAGCTAGTTTGGCTCTTGCATAAAAAAAAGTAAAATAAAATAAATAAATATATAAAAAAAAAATAAAAAAATCATCATCATCATCACCATCATCATCATCATCATCATCATCATCATCATCATATTATTATTATTATTATTATTATAATGATTATTATTATTATTAATGTTATTATTATTATTATTATTATTATTATTATTATTATTATTATTATTATTATTATTATCATTATTGTTGTTATTATTAATTATTATTATTAATTTTATTGTTGTTACTATTATTATTATTATTATTATTATTATTATTATTATTATTATTATTATTATTATTATTATCATTATTATTATTATCATTATTATTATTATTATTATTAATATTATTATTATTATTATTATTATTATAATTATTATTATTACTATTATTACTACTACTACTATTATTATTATTATTATTTTCATTATGATTATGCAGGGACTTCCCCTGTCGCAATAAACATGAGGATTATGGAAACCATTATGAGATGTGTTGTGTATACGTAGTATTTACGTGTCTTCTTGGTTGCCATTCTGTATATGTTTATTTTTATTTATTTATTTTTTTATGTTTTGTACGCTTCCTTTTGTATGAGAAGCACATAATGGGAGCATATTCCATTTAGATTTGCTCATTGTATAATTATATTTCTCTTTTTATGTAATTCTTGTAATAAAAAAACGACTGTAGTATTTCTTAACATCTTGTATGTGTATCTGGATATCATGTCAATATGTTTTTCTGGTTCCATACTATCTTGTGTTACCACCGTTTTTTATGTACCTTTAATATTGTTAAAGTTTCTTATCATATATGTTCATTTCAATTGCTTGGCACTTGCACACATTGAATTAATTTTCCATCTTCTGTAAGATTTTGCAACCAGTGTGTCTTTTTATGTCTCATAATAAAACTTCATCACGTGCAAATATATTTATATTTCTTTTTTATTCTTTCAGACATATCATTCATGTAAATAAAAGAAAAGTATTTGTGCTAAAACTTTTTTTCATATTCATATACATTTTATTTTCTTATCTAGAACATTATCATAGGCCACAAGGATGATCAGCAGCGTCTTCATGGATATTTTTTTCTATGCATTATGTAGAATCGTTGTTGAACTATCTATATCAGGGTGGTCCAACTACGGGCCCGCGGGCCGCAAGTGGTTCGCCAGTTGATTGTCTGTGGCCCGCGACTGCTTGTATTATAAATTTATCTTGTACACGAAAAACACAGACGAAGTTTCTGTGCCTGTATATGAAATAGTAATAGGAAGTAGGATTACCAGGATTATATATATATATATATATATATATATATATATATATATATATATATATATATATATATATATATATATATATATATATATATATATATAGTTGGACCACCCTGATCTATATAATTATGAAAACACACCTGAAAAGCAAAATATCTTTCAATATTGTCTGTTAGAATTAAGAGATCAAACGAGAAAATGTTTAGAAATACAGTTGCTCATCCTTGTGGTACCTCTCTCTCTCTCTCTCTCTCTCTCTCTCTCTCTCTCTCTCTCTCTCTCTCTCTCTCTCTCTCTCTCTCTCTCTCTCTTTTTTCTTTCGACTTTTTGTCTAGTATCCCTAGTCTGTCAGGGCTGAGACGGTACCTCTTGACGAAGGACTTTGGACTTGGCATTTGGGAACAGTTACCCCGAGTGGATGCCCTTCCTACCCTCGGACCATAGCCAGGATTCGAACCCGTGCGCCTGATGACCACTTGGCCCCCAAAGCGCGCTGTCCCGTACCATGGGACAGCGCGCTTTGGGGGCCAAGTGGTCATCAAGTGGCTGTAGCCCTCAGTGACACTTCCTTAGAGCACAGTGGCGAGCATCAACACTCTGGTGGCAGCTGGGCCACGACTTCCTTGTGTTGTTACTGTTTTGATCAGTATTGCCTTCAGGCGTCTTTTTTCCCTAAGCGAATCCAGATCAGATTCAGAACCAGATCAATGAAGTCTTTTTATGAGCTCCACCTAGCTGATCTTTGAAGAACAGGCCGGTGAAAAACTGTTGCATCGAGGCAGTGACATCCAGATATATCACTTCCTCCCATTGTCCAGGCGATGGATGTTTTTAAGAGAATACTTAAATTTAAATCAAGATCCACCACACCCACTGACCTTCCTATAAAAATTTACAAGGAGTTTGCTGTAGAGCTAGCAACACCGCTATGCTCCATAATAAACGCCTCTCTCTCCCAGCACTCTTGCCCCGCGGACTGGAAGACATCTTACGTCACCCCCATCCCAAAAACTTCCAGTCCACAGTCACTCAATGACCTCAGGCCAGTCTCTATCAGTGAAGATTTTGTGTATGACTGGGCCTACACAAAAAATTTGTAATACAGTGGATATCAAACAGTTTGGAAATATTAAAAGCCACTCCACCTCCCATTACCTGACCAGCTTCCTTGAATTCATCCATAGCCACCTGGACAAGAGAAACACCTCTCTAGCTGTTGCTTTTGTGGACTTCAAAAAAGCCTTTGATCTTGTTGATCATACTGTTGTCATCAGCAAGCATGTCTAGCCGACTTCCTCACAGGGAGGCGTCAGACCGTTCGCTATCAGGGCTCTGTCTCTAATTTCCAACAGCTGACATGTGGGGTTCCCCAGGGGACCAAGATAGGTCCACTATGCTTCCTCCTCCTCCTCATTAACGACGCCCTCACTGACACCCCCCATCGCTGGAAGTATGTGGACAACTACACCGTGGGCGTCCCATTTTCCAACAAGAACCCGGACTACTCGCCACTGCAAGCAATTCTGGAGCGACTGCAGACGTGAACGGAGGAGAGCAGGATGACCATCAACTACAGCAAAACTGTGGTGATGCATTTCTGTACCTCCTCTGTACCAGTGCCCCTTCCCCAGCTCACAGTGGGCCCTCATCCCCTCCAGGTGGTCCGATGTATCAAGCTTCTCGGAGTCACGGTGGACGATCAGCTGACCTGGAAGCAGCATGTCGCCAGCACCGTAAGATCCGCTACCTACAGGCTGTACATGCTGCACAGACTCAGGTCGCTGGGGACGCCGACAGACGAGTTAAGGGGGGGTGTACCTCACCTTCATCCTCCCCAAACTCATGTATGCCTCCCCAGCGTGGTCCTCCTCCCTCACACACACTCAACAGCTACAGCTGGAGAGTGTGCAGAAAAGGGCGTGTAGGGTCATCCTTGTCCCTGCCTACACCACCTATGATGAAGCCCTGACCACCCTGAGTCTGTCCAGACTATCCACCAGGCACCGAGAGGCTCTGGAGAAGTTTGGAAGGGGACTGCTGCATCATCCACGTCTCAGACACATGCTGTCGCCTGACGCGCCTCGCCCGGTCCGTGCCACCAGACACTACAACAAGATAATGCCCCTAAAGGCGCCGCGCACGGACCGGTACAGACTCAGCGCGATTCTCACCATGGTGCGAGCCATCAATCAATAGTATTTCCCTTCTAGATTAGACTTAGATTTAGGATTAATGTCAAGTATTTCCCCATCCCCTCTGTACATTTTCAGTTTGTTAACTACCTGAATAATAAACCGTTTATTATTATTATTATTATTATTATTATTATTATTATTATTATTATTATTATTATAATTATTATTATTATTATTATTATTTACATATTATAGTGTTTAAGGCATGCTAGGTTAAAATGAAATGTCATGAAATGACATTGCTAATGTCTCCTTACTGCTATTCTTACACTAATTGTGCGTTTTGTGTGCGTTCCATCACTTACTAATACAAGAGGTACCTCTATTTATTATCTTGGTTTATATTCTAGACAGAATGCAAACATGATAATGTAATGAGATTTTTATTAGCGATTAAGGAACAAGAAACTCGCAAATGATGGTACTCATTTCTCATTTCATCTGAAACAACTCACACTACATAGTTTTATTTTTTCATCCATGAGTGACTTGCACGCAGATAGTTATGTATGCTTGAAATTTTATTGAAAACAATACACGCACACCGGTCTGTTTTCAATTACGAAATCTGCATTGCTGTCCCTGAATAGTGTTCTGTTCCGTCTTGCTGCCTGTTCTTTTCTTTTATTTATTTATTTATTTATTTCATTTATTTATTCTTATTTATTTATTTTTTTTTTATTTATTTTTTTTTTTCAAAATGAGGTCATCGCCTCGGAGATTAGCTTCCAATGCTTACAACTACTATGGGCCGTAAGATTCCAAAGTCCTAAGAAAACCTGCGTAGCACCAATGCGTCAGAAACTGATTGGTTTTGTGCTAAGGCCGAAGGTCTTGCCAGTGACCAAAGACGCCTTATGTGAGGATAATTGGTAATTCTTGAAATACTTATTTGTTATGTTAAATGTAATTATTTTTGAAAGTAAAAAAAATTCAATACAATGATTGAGCTTGTCTCCGAGAATACATATTCGGGAAACAAAAGAATATTTTCTTTCCATAATTACATACCTTAGCCCGTGATGACACCACGTTTAATCAATTTACCTTTTCATCATTAAGGGAAGGTTGGTGAATGGGCAACAAATGTAGTTAATACATGGTTGTGTGAAGTCTATGTAATCCATTTATAACTTGACTAATTTGACTTTCATCTTTAGACAAAGAGGATTAATTAACCAAAAATTGTAGAAATTGCATAATTGTTTGAATTAACACGTCAGTTGATCCTTGGCTCAGTAGTGTATTTTGTGGTTAATTGCCCATATGTCTGTCTGAGGAAGGATGAGAGTTTCATGGATATGTGAAGTAGTATGAGATAAAATATTGATAACGGGTGAATTTTTTAAGTCCAAGACAAAATGTAAAATGACTTGTTTATTATAAATACGTAGAAAATATGTGTTATTACTAAGCAGAAGAAAACACTTAATATCCGTATATATAATAGCTCATTATGAACTTTAACTCTACAAAATTATTTAACAACAAACATTTGTGATAATCACAAACACAATAAATTAAGAGCAGGCTATAATATTATTGATATATCATACACATTTATGATGAAAATTACTTACAACATTTGGAGCTCGAGTCTTGCGCAAATTTCAGTATCCTTTCAATTACATTTTCATTTTTTATTTTTTTTAGTTAGTAAAAAATTCAACACTACCTATGGTTCTAGATTTTACAGTTATTATTATATATATATATATATATATATATATATATATATATATATATATATATATATATATATATATATATATATATATATATATATATATATATATATATATATATATATATATATATATATATATATATATATATATATATATATATATATATGGCGTGGCGGGAGCCACGAGGAGGCCGCCGCCCCAGTAACTAGCTTTCAAGGCTTTCACCACATAAGTTTGGCTGAGCCTCGCGGCTCGGAACTTATTTTATATATGTATATATATATATATATATATATATATATATATATATATATATATATATATATATATATATATATATATATATATATATATATATATATATATACAATAGAAGTGAGCAGGGAAAGCATCCAAAGTTCTTTCTTTTCTTCATTTTATCATTTGCAACGTTTCACCTTCACAGAAGGCATCTTCAGGCATTACATGTTGTGGAGTAAGTGTAGAGTCCTCACTCAATCAGATTTCAATGAAGTGTTGTATCCACTGAAATGCAGTGAACATTGCGAGCCGCCACCCAACTTGAATGAAGTCTCTTGAAGACGACTTTTTCCCTGGGCCAGGCATCTTCAGGCATTGCATGTTGTGGAGTAAGAGTTCTCACTCGATTAGATTCCAGCCAAGTGTTATATCCACTGAAGTGCAGCGAGACTTCGTTCAAGTTGGGGGGAGGCTCGTAATGTTTACTGCATTTCGGTGGATACAACGCTTGGTTGGAATCTGATTGAGTGAGGACTCTACACTTACTCCACATGTAATGTCTGAAGATGCCTTCTGTGAAGGTGAAACTTTGCAAATAATAAAGTGAAGAAAAGAAAGGACTCTGGATGCTTTCCCCGCTCACCTCTGTTGTATCTCTGTTGTATCTCTATTTACATGAAGATGCAATGGGCTTATATAATATATTTTTCTATGTAATCCCTTCTAAGTAGTAACACAAGTAAAATCAAACTCTTTTCATGAACAAATGTATATAAGTTGATTTCCTAGTGAATCGGCATTTAGATTTATTTGGTCATCTTAAGATTTCCAAATGAATACACTCTTGGTTGGAAACGTCTTAATCTAGACGACAGTAAACATAAAGGCAACATGTCTGTGACAGTCAAAAGTCCAAATTACATAGATCTCCTTCCTAGTTTATGGAAACGGCAAATTTGATAAAAAAAAAAAAAAAAACTGGCAACTCGAGTGTCCTGGCGATAGTAATGCTGTATCTCTAACCAAAACAAACACCTGACTCGGCCGCGCTGGTTGAACTTAAGAAACACGTTGTTGGACAAGAAGTTGAATGTTGCTGCGGTGCCCATCTCCACTACGCCCTAAGCAATGGATTACGGTAGCTGGACACTACAGTAGCAGCAAGGGTCGCCTGAGAGATGTTTGTTTTGGCTCTCGATTACTTTGCCTTGCCGCTCGCTTCGTGAGATGGATGCTAAAATCCCCACAAAGAAAAAAAAAAAAAAAAATAGAGCTATATATCACG
>NC_087164.1:3147422-3292422 GCF_035594125.1 Scylla paramamosain | reverse complement strand
ACTGGTTAACTCTTGCGTTAGAGAGGTGGACAGAATAGGGGTGAGAGAAAGAAGCAAGTCATGTGCAGCGAGGCCGCGGGAGGAGGGGAGGCATGCAGTTAGTAAGATCAGAAGAGCAGTTAGCATGAAAATAGCGGTAGAAGACAGCTAAAGATGCAACATTGCGGCGGTGAGAGAGAGGCTGAAGACAGTCAGTTAGAGGAGAGGTGTGGATGAGACGAAAAGCTTTTCATTCCACCCTGTCTAGAAGAGCAGTATGAGTGGAGCCCCCCCCAGACATGTAAGGCATACTTCATACATGGACGGATAAGGCCCTTGTACAGAGTTAGCAGCTTGGGGGTGTGAAAAACTGGCGAAGACGTCTCAGAACACCTAACTTCATAGAAGCTGTTTGAGCTAGAGACGAGATGTGAAGTTTCAAGTTCAGATTATAAGTAAAGGACAGACCGAGGATGTTCAGTGTAGAAGAGGGGGACAGTTGAGTGTCATTGAAGAAGAGGGGATAGTTGTCTAGAAGATTGTGTCAAGTTGATAGATGGAAGAATTGAGTTTTTGAGGCATTGAACAATACCAAGTTTGCTCTGCCCCAATCAGAAATTTTAGAAAGATCAGAAGTCAAGCGTTCTGTGGCTTCCCTGCATGAAATGTTTACCTCCTGAAGGATTGGATGTCTATGAAAAGACGTGCAAAAGTGCAGGGTGGTATCATCAGCGTAGGAGTGGATAGGACAAGAAGTTTGGTTTAGAAGATCATTAATGAATAATAAGACGACAGTGGGTGATAGGACAGAACCCTGAGGAACACCACTGTTAATAGATTTAGGAGAACAACAGTGACCGTCTCCCACAACAGCAATACGAGTAGAACGGTCAGAAAGGAAACTTGAGATGAAGTTACAGAGAGAAAGAGAAAAGTCGTAGGAGGGTAATTTGGAAATCAAAGCTTTGTGCCAGACTCTATCAAAAGCTTTTGATATGTCCAAGGCAACAGCAAAAGTTTCACCAAAATCTCTAAAAGAGGATGACCAAGACTCAATACGGAAAGCCAGAAGATTACCAGTAGAGCGGCCTTGACGGAACCCATACTGGCAATCAGATAGAAGGTTGTGAAGTGATAGATGTTTAAGAATCTTCCTGTTGAGGATAGATTCAAAAACTTTAGATAGGCAGGAAATTAAAGCAATAGGACGGTAGTTTGAGGGATTAGAACGGTCACCCTTTTTAGGAACAGGCTGAATGTAGGCAAACTTCCAGCAAGAAGGAAAGGTAGATGTTGACAGACAGAGCTGAAAGAGTTTGACTAGGCAAGGTGCAAGCACGGAGGCACAGTTTCGGAGAACAATAGGAGGGACCCCATCAGGTCCATAAGCCTTCCGAGGGTTTAGGCCAGCGAGGGCATGGAAAATATCATTGCGAAGAATTTTAATAGGTAGCATGAAGTAGTCAGAGGGTGGAGGAGAGGAAGGAACAAGCCCAGAATCGTCCAAGGTAGAATTTTTAGCAAAGGTTTGAGCGAAGAGTTCAGCTTTAGAAATAGATGTGATAGCAGTGGTGCCATCTGGTTGAAATAAAGGAGGGAAAGAAGAAGAAGAAAAGTTATTGGAGATATTTTAGGCTAGATGCCAGAAGTCACGTGGGGAGTTAGATCTTGAAAAATTTTGACACTTTCTGTTAATGAAGGAGTTTTTGGCTAGTTGGAGAACAGACTTGGCATGGTTCTGGGCAGAAATATAAAGTGCATGAGATTCTGGTGATGGAAGGCTTAAGTACCTTTTGTGGGTCCCCTCTCTATCATGTATAGCACGAGAACAAGCCTTGTAGGTTTTATTTTTTATTTTTTATGTATTTTGCATAAATTCCCAACAAAATGCCATGGGTCAAAATCAAACACCCAGACCCCTCCGGGCAAAGTAAGCAATGTCTAATACGGATTCTCTCGAAAAAAAAACTTATATACGCAACAAGGATTATCCAGACCACGGACTCATTTGTAGTATTAACGAGAACGGACGAAGACACAGACTACATCTTCTCACCCAGCACTACAAACATCCTGAAAGGGGAAGGATCCCTCCCCGTTTTACCTCCTGAAGTCCGGGCAAAAAGAACCATAGTGTTGCTAAATTTAGATGAACATTATACTCTAACACAGAAAATGACATCACAGATGAACTAGTTAAGAAAAACACCTTCCTAAATGAAGGGATCGACAAAATTTGCAAGATCCCTAAAGCTAAAATAATAAAAATCACACTGAATAGTTCCACTGCAGCCAAAAAAGCCACAGAATCTGGACTTCTAGCCTTTAACATGAGCATCCCACACTATAACATAAAAATCGAAAACTTCATTCCAATCCTCACCTGCATGAAATGCTACAAAATTGAAGATCACCCCACCAACAAATGCAGTATGCCAAAGACATATGAAATTTGTTCTGAATCCGCTGAGACAGGACATACATGGAAACAGTGCACCAACCAATTCAAAAAATGTATTAACTGTAACGAACCACATCGAACTCTAGCATACAAATGCAAAAAGAGAAAAGAAATTATTGAAAAAAAAAGACAAACACAAAACACAAACAAAACTTATAGCCAGACACTCTCAACTAACAACACCCAGAAACAACAACCTTTTGAGATTAACACAAATGCAAAAATCATGTCCTGTATGTTTTATGCGCACACGATAAATGGCAGTTTCAACGATGAACTCAATAGGGCTCTAGCATTAAACAACCTACCAAACATAGAACTTCCTCCAAACCCTCCATCTAAACAAATTCTCAGCATGTTACCACACAACCCAAACAACAAGATAAACAACCAACCACAAGAACAACAACAAAATACACAACAACTAAACACGACAAACACACGTCAAGACACTAATACAGAAATCACAAACACAAAAGACACAGAACAAACACAAAACGAAATAACAGAATACATAGAAACTGAAGAAGTCATACCAGAACTGGAAAAGATAAAGGGCACAAACCTAGGACTGATAATTATATCAAAGAAAAGTGATAAATGGCCAGAAGGAAGACAAATTAGTGTAAAGGAAATACAAACTGGAATTAAAACTGGACACTATAAGTGGAGATACTCAAATAAAAATTACACCGAAGAAGAAGTCTGGAAATATCTCATCAATAATGATATAAATTTGGACAACTGTTTCAGAATTACTGACGATCAAAAATTTAACAAACTACGTAATGGACTACACAGTGAGTTCACACCACCTAGAAACAAACACCAAAGAAAAAATAGCCAATAGGCACCCCACTTTCACATTTTCAATTTCTTCAACAAAATAGATAAAATAAAAATAGTACAACACAACGTAGCACACTGGTCCACCAACAAATATACACTTAAAACATCTTATCTGGATATAGACCCACACATCATACTCATAAACAGTCATGGCCTTAAAACTAACTCCACTCCAAAACTACCAGATTACCATACATACACAATTAATTCTTCAGGAGAACTACATGACGGCAGTGCAATTTTGATAAAAAACAACATACCACATATAATAAATGACGACTTTATTAGTGACGTCATACAAATCACAATAAAAACAAACACAGGACAGATACACATTGCCACTACATACCTTCCACCACGCAGACCTTATCTCCCAATTCCAGATTTCCACAAATTAACTTCAAATAATGATCCAACTTACATTATTGGGGACTTAAACGCAAAACATAGAATACTAGGAGACACCTATAACAACACAGTGGGTAAAGAGATCAAACTACTAATAGACAATGGGAAGCTAAAACATATCGGACCGGATTTTAATACCTTCATAAGCCAGAACACACAAACTACCCCAGACATCATTCTTACTAACAATAAAACATATCACAACCATATAATAGAAAAAGGACCAATCACCTCATCCGATCACATTCCCATCATACTCACTATTACCTCTCAAGCAGTCACGGAACCTACAAGAACCAGATTTAACTTCAAAAAAGCAAACTGGGAAAAAGTTTGAAAACGGAGTGAAAACCTCTATAGATGATTCATATCAAAGTGGAGAAGCAACACAAGGGGAAATAGAAAGGGCGCTTGAGAAATGGTACACTATAATAACAACTAACATGAAAGAACACATACCAACCATGAATACAAAAACTACACAAAAGGCAATAAGCAACGAAACCATACGCAACATACAAAGACATCTAAACACACTAACACAAAACGCCCAATATCACGGATTTACATATATACAGTTTATTCAATATAAAACACTTAAGAACTACCTAAAAGCAGAATGTATAAAACAACATAATAAAAACTGGGAGCATAAAATAGAGCAACTACAAACACTCTATAAAACACCAGCAGATTTCTGGCAACAAATAAAAACACTTAAAGGCAATAAAAATCAAACATCAACTTTCATTATATATAACAACAATAAACTATACACGGATAAAGAAAAAGAATCAACTTTTCGGCAAAGTTTTTAAAGTAAGTGAGGAAGAGAATTTATCATTTGATATCAATAATGAAACAATAGTAGAAGAATTCCTAAACAACAATAACAATAAATTTACCCCCTACTGATATGAACATAATTAATAACAACCACCTACTTACATCTAAAATAACTCTGCAAGATATAAGAGACACCATCAAATCACTTAAAAATAACACACCGGGCAATAGCAACATCATTAAATTTATAATGACCCATCTACCAGTCAATTGCAATAAAAATATACGCAAAAATCATAAACCAATGTCTATCAATAGGGTATTTCCCAAACAAATTTAAAAAGGCATTAATCAAACTAATACCAAAGCCCAATAAACCTTCCACATACCCAATGAACTATAGACCGATTTCGCTACTAGAAGTTCCAGGTAAAATATTTGAGAAAATAATGAAGAAAAGACTAAGACACTACATAGAATCAAATAACATACTCCCTCAAGCACAACACGGATTCAGACGGGCAAGAGGCACGGAAACAGCCATAGCAATAACAACGGAAACAATAGCAAACATATTAGGGAAGAAACACCAGTGCTCTATAGTTTTAAGAGATGTATCAAAAGCATTTGATAAAGTATGGCATGGAGGCCTAATATATAAGCTAATCAACACAAATATGCCAGACATCTTCACAAAACTAATATGCTCATTCATAGAAAACCGACACGCTCATATTAAAATCAACAATCACACAGGTGAACCTATTTCATTAAAGAACCGAGTCCCACAAGGAAGCTCCCTCTCCCCAACCTTATACACACTATTCACCTCAGACATACCTCAACCCTCCCCAGGTTGCAGTTACATAATATATGCAGACGATATAACACAAATAATCAGTTACCCTGGTAAATCAAGACAATTCATGGCAAGGAAAACACAGAGAGAAATAATTAAAATTAATAACTATGAGAAAAAATGGAAGATAAAAACAAACACAACTAAATTGCAAGTAATCCCCCTAGCAGTACAATACACAGAACCAATATACATAGACAACTCCTTGATTCCCTTCTCTAAAGAAGGAAAAATACTGATCTTAAAATTCAACCAAAGAGGTATACAAAACCAAGTAGCAAACATGCAGAATAAAGCAAACATTGCCCTAAAAAGCATAGGAAGATTTCACGGCCTCACAACCAAAATCAAACTACACTTAGTAAAAGCATGCGTAATACCTATGCTCACTTTTCCTGCTTATCCACTCAATACACTCACAAAAACAGCTACTCTTAAACTACAAATTATTCAGAACAAGGCATTAAGATTTGCTTTAGAGGAAAAATACCCTTACACAAAAACAACAGAACAACTACATCATAATGCACACATAAAACCATTAAACGTAATATACCATGAACGAGGCAACACTATCAAAAACAAAATTATTAATGAACTAAAAATAGACGAATATCAAAATATCATATCAGAGGAAATATTTAAAGAACACGGATGGTTTAAGAGACCAATATCCTACATAAATAAAAACACCAGCTCCTATTTACAATCAAACATCACTATATTAACAACAACATGAATACTCACCATAATACACACTTACCTTGAATACTTACCTGATGACACCACCTGGCACAGAAACCAAAGTAAACAGCATCTGAAAAGGAAAAATACAATAGTCAAATAACTACATCATCACACAACAATCCAAAGCACGCTGACAGTTTCCTCCTGCCTCTGCTCTGCGCCCTGAGTTGCCGGGACGGAGATGTGGTACAGTAACGGCCGTGTAGAGCAAGGTGGCTCACCGTTTACCACTTTCCCCCGGCGAGGGGAAAAGGTCAAGAATGTTGGGCGTATCTCCAAGACGGTCAGTAATACGAGTAGGGTGTTGCACCAATTGCTCTAGGTCGTGGAGGATAGCAAAATTGTTGGCTAGTTCACCAGGATGGTTAGTGAAGGGAGAGGAAAGCCAAAGCTGGTGGTGAACACTGAAGTCTCCAAGAATGGAGATCTCTGCAAAAGGGAAGAGAGTCAGAATGTGCTCCACTTTGGAAGTTAAGTAGTCAAAGAATTTCTTATAGTCAGAGGAGTTAGGTGAGAGGTATACAGCACAGATAAATTTAGTTTGAGAGTGACTCTGTAGTCTTAGCCAGATGGTGGAAAACTCTGAAGATTCAAGATCGTGGGCACGGGAGCAGGTTAAGTCATTGCGCACATAAACGCAATATCCAGCTTTGGATCGAAAATGAGGATAGAGAAAGTAGGAGGGAACAGAAAAGGGGCTACTGTCAGTTGCCTCAGACACCTGAGTTTCAGTGAGGAAAAAAAGACGAGGTTTAGAAGAGGAGAGCTGGTGTTCTACAGATTGAAAATTAGATCTTAGACCGCGAATGTTGCAGAAGTTAATGAAGAAAAAGTTGAGGGGGGTGTCAAGACACTTAGGGTCGTCGACGGAAAGGCAGTCCGACCTGGGGACATTTATGGTTCCCTCCCCAGATGGGGACTCCGAGGCTGGTGTAGGAGTCGCCATGATGATTTTAAAAATTTTGAGTGAAGGGTGTGTGTGTTATTAGGTGCTTGTAGTTTTGTGTGGAGGAAGAGAGTTGTCTTTAGAGGGCAGGCTGTGAGTGACCCCTTGTGTTGTGAGACACAAAGGGAAACGTTCAGTGAGGTCACAGCTGGGTTTAATGATAAGTTCACAGCACCCCCTGAACAGTGCTTTGGACCTTACTGGGAGTAATTATCGTTTCGGCAGGTATCTACTGCCTCCTCCTAATTATATTATTATTATTTATTATTATTATTATTATTATTATTATTATTATTATCATTATTATTATTATTATTTTGTTTATTTGTTAATTCAGATATTGTTATTTGACTGTATCATGCTCTAAACGTCACATATATTGTCTCACTTCAAAGAATAAATGAATTTACAAGAAAAGAGCAACAAATGCTATGTCAGAGATTATTATTATTATAATTTTTTTCTTTTTTATCTTTTCTTTGTAAACTGTGGTAAACGTTTTGTTTCATTCCAATCACATATTTCTTTAGAGTAGAAAACGAACTGCATATGATATTTAGAGTAGAAAACGAACTGCATATGATATTTAGACCATATCATAATTACATGATGGGTTCAGTGAAGCTAGACAGGCAGCTGTAATTCTATTCATGTTACAACCTGAAAAAAAACATCAGTGACGGAAATATTCGAGAACATGCGTGACATTGTATACGAGTTAACATTACCAAGCGTAAATAATTCCAATATTCGGGCACCTGACACCCAGCACACTACTTATATCTTAGAAACATTAACTATTAATGTAATCATGAAGCACACTCCATACAAATGAACATAAAAATAGTTAACTTACACGGTACCTCCCGCCACTGCAGACCCATCATAGCACGTAATGCATCATACGTGGCAACAAGAACTACGTCAACCACAATGGCCTTTCACCTAACATAACTGTATCCCATACATGTAATAATTAATGAGAATTCCAAGTGAAATGATACAGAACGACGCCGAATACAAAAAAAGTCATCGACGATAACTCATATAGTATGCCTCACTAATTCTGGTTTATTTACATATTAATCACTGCATTCCTGTCCTATCCAAAGTGTAGCGAAGGTGAGGTGCTACTTGGCCGCCCGGAAGTTGCTCAAGCGAGAAGTGTAGGCTCCCAACTATGACTCTTGGTCATAGCAGTGTTTAGTCCTTGAAGGGTAACAGTTTCCAGTGTCATAACAGTGTAGCTCTGGCAAGGGAAACTTAGCCTGTGTATTCTCTGTTTATTCTTTTCTTTCTTTCTTTTGAGGGGATAGAAAGTTTGGGTGAAACTAGGGGAGGGGGGTAGAGTTGAGAGTTGGAGGGAATAATAGGTTGGATGAAAGTGAAGTACAGATAAAGAATGAAAGGTGGCGGGCGATACGCCTTGCTGTTCTTATTAATTGTACTCTTTGACGCAGTGCAAGGTGTGTCTATTGATTAGGGACAAGTGTCAGTGTGTAGATATATATATGTTTTAGTTTTACTGGTTGTTTGGTGAGTGCGTGTGTGTTTTGTGTGCGTGTGCATGTGTGTGCGTGGGTGTATTTATGTGTATGTGCGTGAGTTTATTTTGTTTTTGCTTCCCTCTTTCTTCTTCCCTTTTCCCTGTTTATGTGTAAAGTGGTTGTGGAACCTCTCGTTCAAGAGCTTTTGCCGTTTTCTTGAACCATGTGTGTTGACAGCAGAACTGCAAGGATAACAATAAAAACACACACAGGCCCACCCATACCATTGCTTAGCGGAGTACCACAGGGAAGTAATTTATCGCCAACCCTTTTCTCCATTTACACCTCCGATATACCATTGCCAGGCCCACAATGCACATACATAGCCTATGCAGACGACATCACACAAATCATATCACAACCAGGAAAAAGCAGGAAATTCTTAGCACGCAAAGTACAAGCAGAAATCTCAAAAATAAACCAATACGAGAACAAATGGAAAATTAAAACTAATATAAATAAATTCAACATTTTTCCAGTATCTATAATAAAAACAGAACCTATAAATGTTAACAATCATATAATACCATACTCCAGCAAAGCAAACATTCTTGGTTTAACAATTCACAACAAAGGATACACTCGACAAATCACTAACAATATAGCAAAGGCCAAACATGCACTATACACTCTAAAAAGATTTCATAAACTAAAACACTAACATTAAACTACATTTGATTAAAGCCTGCGTAATTCCAATGCTAATATACCCAGATTATCCTCTGGCTACACTTTCAAAACATGCAATTAGCAAACTACAGAAAATCCAGAACCAAGCCTTAAGATTCGCATACAATGAGAAATACTCACACAGAAAAACTACTTTAGACCTGCATCAATTAAGCAATCTGAAACCAATAAACATTATATTACACGAACGAGCACAGAAGACAAAATACACACTTCAACATATACTACAAGACAACACATACATACAAACAATAACAGAAAACCAAAACAACAACTCTGTTTATTCAGCATTTTTTTTTTTTTTTTTTTTTTTTTTTTTGAGATTTGTCACGTTGGAGTGACGCGGGCCTTTGCCTTTCGGCGGCCCGGGGAAACAGGTGGTATGAAGATCGTAAGTTTGAGGTTAGTTCTTTTTCCCTTGGGCTTTTTGGCAGAGCCACAGCTATCCTAACAGCAAGATGTCCGAAGACAAACCACATCTAAGATGCCTACCGACAAGACTGCAAAAAAAAAAAAAAAAAAAAAAAAAAAAAAAAAAAAAAAAAAACCGATGGTGAGGGTGTGAGTGTGTGTGTGTGTGTTTGTGTTAACGAGGTGGAGGGTACGTCCGTACTAGCTCTATGAGTGTGTCTTGTGGTGTATGTCTCAGTATATCTGGAGCGGTGCCAATATTTCTGTTGAGCAGTGTCCCTGTTGCTGGACAATCTTCAATGTAGTGTACGAGTGGGGACATGGTCTGTGTGTGGCAGTGTGGACAAGTGTCATAGGTGTTTTGTAACTCATTGAAGCATTTGTAACCTAGACGGAGTCTGTGTAGGTTCACTCTGGATTCCCTCTCCAGGTTTCGTGGAAGTGGGTCGGGATTTTGTAATGCCTGTAGGTACCAGTAAGCACTTGGTGATCCCGCACTGGCCCATTGTCTCATGTTGTCCCGAGCTTCCTGGCGAGTCACCGCTTTAATGTTGTTCTTCAGGCTGGAGAGACTTGGCGGTATTTTTGCAGTGACATTGGGAAGACTTAGGGCGTTTTTTGCTGCTGTGTCGGCCTTCTCGTTCCCTGGGATGCCTGTGTGACTTGGGACCCAATTGATATGCACGGCCCTGCCGTTTGCCTGGACGCGTCTGGCCGTGACCAGAATGGCAGTGATCAGGCCCACATTATCTCTTGGTGTCCCTCTTGTCAGTGCCTGGATGCAGCCCAGGGAGTCCGTGTGGATGGTGACTGGCTTCTGTCTTGGTTCAGAGTGTTGGAGCGCTTTAAGTATAGCCAGGAGCTCAGTCTGCAGAGTAGACGACCCGTCAGGAAGCCGGAAGAGAGCTGTTTCCTCCTCATGGAGGAAAGCAGAAGCTGCGGTGTTGGTCTCGCGGTCAACTGAGCCGTCTGTATAGTATACATCAGCGTCTCTGGAGGGTGCTGACTGCAAGGCTTCTTCGGCTAGTGCTGAGAGCTCCGCACTGCTGAGCTTGGCCTTGGCTGTCGGTGGTTTGAGAGCTGACGTATGGGGAACATGTGGTGTCCATGGCGGTGGTGGGGTGTAATCTTCGTGTGGTGTGTCTGCTTTGAACTGAGTGAAAAAGTGTTGGACGTGTAGTGTCTTGATGCTGTCCGCTGCTGTGGAGGCCCATGTCTTCTTAGTGAACAGGTCCCTGTCCTGGGCGAGGGCTTGCCTGATGCTCTCTGTCTTCGCTGACGTGGTCTCTTGTCTGAGGAGCTTGCCGAGGTGGGCGGTGCTGACGGCTTTCAGTCTTGTTGCCAGAGGAGGGATGTTGGTTTCAACTTGGAGAGTGCAAATCCTTGTCCATTTTGGTGCTCCAACCATGAGGCGCATGGCTTGGTTTTGCAGCATCTCCAGGGAGGTGATGGCTGTTGTGCTGGCGGTGGAGAGGCATGGGGCGCCGTATTCTATGACAGACCTCACTGCTTGGATATAATAAGTTCGCAGCACTGTTTATTCAGCAAAAAAAAAAAAAAAAAAAAAAAAAAAAAAAAAAAAAAAAAAACGAACAATATACGAGTATACAACAATTACTTAACATGACAAACGACACACACAAAATTATAGAAAAAGAGAGTGTATGTGTGTGTGTATGTCTGTGTGAAGAAAGGAGTAATAAGATGTATTGAGAAGATGTGTAACACATGTGTCAAAGAGCGTGCACAGAATGTGTACAAGTAAGAGATATGTATAAAGTGAGGAAAGAAGAGATGAAAGACAAAAGTCTGTGCAGTAGAGAGAGTGAAAACGGAAGGGTGATAATATAATAGAAAACGAAGTGCTAGGAGCGGTGACTTGTGTCCCGCTACAAAAGCACAAAATATTTCAGTGGAAGATAAAAGGACACTACCATACTGCACCAGGAGCTACTACTCGTTTCATACAGCATATATCTTACCAACAGAGCCCTGTACCACTGACTTCTCTAGAAATTGAAGTCTCTTACAGTAACTAATTTACAGTATAAATAAATGAGTCGAAAATAAGCTTTAGTATTTGTAGAATATCAATTACAAGCTTAGAATTATTTAATATATTTATCAAGACTTATCTACTAGTGCATATGGTCATTTCTTTTATGTAGCAAAACCACTGGCTAAGGGCAATAAAAGTTTGAAAAAAAAAGCCCACTTAAGAAGACAAGAACATAAGAAAGAAATAAAGGAAGCTGCAAGACTTACACGTAGTATGCTTACGGCTTACACCTGTATGAAATATACCCAACTATTTCCTCCTATCATCCCCATCCATAAATATGTCTAATCTTCTTTTAAAGCTCCCTAATGTCTTAGCACTAACAACTTGATTACTGAGTCCGTTCCATTCATCTACCACTCTATTTGAGAACCTATTTCTTCCTATCTCTTTCTTAAACCTAAATTTTTCAAGCTTGAACCAGTTACTTCTTGTTCTGTCCTGGTTGATGATCCTTAGAATTTTGCTTACGTCCCTCTTGTTATGACCCTTATACCATTTAAAAACTCCTATCGTGTCCCCTCTTAACCTACGTCTCTCTAAAGAATGTAAATTTAACAGCTTCAATCTCGCCTCGTAAGGAATACTCCTCATCTCCTGTATCCTTTTAGTCATTCTCCTTTGTATTGATTCTAATAGACCTTCCAGTAATGTGGGGACCAGAACTGCACAGCGTAGTCTAAATGAGGTCTGACCAGCGCCAAATATAACTTTAACATTACTTCGGGCCTTCTACTTTTAACACTCCTAAAAATTAATCTTAATACCCTATTTACCCTGTTTCTGGCCTCTATGCATTGGGCCTCTATGCATTGGTTTCTTAGACGGAGTTCAGAGCTAACTATAACTCCTAAATCTTTTTCGTGCTCTGAACCTACCGGAGCTTTGTTGTTTATCGTGTACCTACTGTGTGGGTTTCCTCTACTTACGTTACCTTGCATTTGTTGATATTAAATTGCATTAGCCATCTGTCTGTCCATTCATTCATCCTTTCCAAATCTGCCTGCAAGGCAATGACATCCGATTCTGACTGAACCTAATTAATCTACCTATCTTCGTGTCATCCGGAAATTTACTAACATCACTACTAATTCCACTATTCAAGTCATTACAAATAACAATGGCCCTAATACCGATCCCTGTGGCAACCCACTAATTACTTGACCCCACTCGGATTTAGAGCTATTTATTACAACTTTCCGTCGCCTGTCGCTTAGCCATGACCTTATCCAGTCTAACACCTTCCCATCTATCCCGTGCACCCTAACCTTTCTCAGTAGCCTCTGATGGGGCACCTTGTCAAACGCTTTACTAAAGTCCATTTATAGGATATCATAATTATCACCATTATCTGCCGTCTTGTAGACCTTACTGTAAAAACTTAACGAGTTTGTCAGGCAAAACTTTCCCTTCGTGAAGCAATGTTGTCATTTATTTATCAATTCATGTTTGTCTAAATGCTCCCTAATGTTCTTCGCTATTATTGACTCCATTATTTTACATACAACAGAAATTGAACTGACAGGTCTATAATTAGATGTTAAAGTTTTAACTCCTTTCTTAAGGATGGGTACTACATTTGTCTGCCTCCACGTTACTGGTACCTCACCTGACTCAAGAGATTTCCTAAACACAAAAAACTAACGGTTCACTAATAACCTCTTTGCATTCCTTATATTTCATCTGATCCTGGTGACTTGACCTTTTTCAGCCTATCTATCTTCTGTTCCACTATCTCTTTAGTTATGGTAATATGTCAGCTTCACATTCTCATCTGCCCCAAAATCTGTTTACTATTCTGCCTTTCCTGCATGTTTTCCTGGGTGAAGACTGGTAAAAAAAATACTCATTCAGAATTTTACTAATTTCCTCTCCAGAACTAACCAGCTCACCATCTGTTACCTTTCATGAACTTGTTTCCTATTCTTCGTCCTGTATACCTAATAAAATCCCTTGGGGTCCGTCTTCGCATGGCTGACTACCTTCAGTTCATAATTGTTTTTAGCTTTCCTTGTTAACCTCCTGAGTGTTCTAATTCATAATATTGTGGCCTTAAAACCTCATCCCCTGTTTTCAATATATATATATATATATATATATATATATATATATATATATATATATATATATATATATATATATATATATATATATATATATATATATATATATATATATATATATAATTTAGGATTAGTCTTCTGTGATCTCATTGCTCTATAAGGGATGTCTGCTAACTGTCCTGTATGTAATTTATCAACGAAATATTTATACAACTCCTCTACATTTTTCCTCACTGAAACACAAGTGTTTGAGGCAACTGACAGGAGCCCTTTCTCTTATTTCCTGCTACTTTCTCTATCCTCATTTTCAATCCAAAGCTGGATGTTGTGTCTATGTGCGCAACGACTTAATTTTGCTCTCGTGGCCACGCTCTTGAATCTTTCAAATTTTCCACCATCTGGCAACTACAGTCACTCTCAATCTAAAATTCATCTGTGCTGTATACTTCTCGCCTAACTCCCACCATAAAAAAAAATTCTTTGACTACTTAATTTCCAACGTGAAACACATCCTGACTCTTCCCTTTCCCGGATCGTCTTAGAGATATGCCCAACATTCTTGACCTGTGTATGCTGTCACTCTGTGCTCTCCATTAGGCTCCTCCGATCACAATCTCATATATGTATCTTGTATTATCGCTCCAATTCCTCTTCAGGATGCCCCAAAGCGGAGGTGCCTCCGCCATTTTACTAATTGGACCTGAGGAGTAATTGAGGCGTATTCCGTAGAAGGGAGCTAACCCTCAAATTTGTCGGTGTGGAGTTAACGGTTGGACTGTGTGGTAAAAGGGCGTAAAAAATCATGTGGGTAGGTCGGGCAAGCGAAATTCGACCATCCGACGGCCTATCCGTAGGCTAAAAGTTGCGTGTTTTGGCGAGAAAATTTCTCCAGACTAACTTCCCGCTTATCAGACGAAGGGAGCCATCCCCCGGCCAATCCGAGCGTAGCATTTTGTGGGCGGGGGAGCGCGGCCAATCACAGCGCGGCTAGCCACCTGAGTTAAAGCTCTCCCGGGCCCACGTGGCAGCCTGCTTTCTGCACTCCCACAGAGTAGACCTGCGCTCGTGGCTGAAGTGATTTGAGCATTTTTACCGCTTTTTTTGGCAAGATGGCTTCGTCTAGCAACGCTCCTGCTACTTCTGAAGAGTCTGTACACCAGCAACAGCAGTATGGTGAGGAGAAATGGACTGCATCGCCCCAGAAGAAGAGGAAAGGTTCACCATCAACTTGGCGACGCAACGTGGAGAAGAAGAGGAGAGATTCTGGGCAGGAGTACAAGACTTACAAGGACATCACAGTACAAGCTCGTCGTGTTGGCCCGCCTTGCCAGTGTCCCAAGAAGTGCTACGACCTGGTAGGAGACGAGTCTGTGAAGATCTTCGAGGAGTCAGGATAATACAATATTTAATATTAAAATTTTAATATTAAATATTGTTCCTGATAATTAACTTAACTGTCTCAAGCCAGTGCAAAGGATGAGAGTCAACCCCCCCCCCATAAAAAAAAACATTCATAATTTTTTTTTTTCAGGTGAATAAAATGCCCTTTAACCAGTAATACTTTATTCATTCAATATAAATAACATGATATTACATTAACTTCATTATTATGTTTCTTTTCAGGGTCATTTAGACATTAATTGTTAATTAAAATTACAGCGCATCGTAATTATCACATACTTGAGGTAAAAAAAAAAATCGATAAAATTGCAAATGAAGTCCAAAATTTAAAAACAACACATAACAAAACAGATAACACATTAACCTTTCATTTGATGTATAATACATAACATTAGAAAACTTTTGATGGTGGCAAACATTATGTTAACTTTGAAGGCGATTTTCTCAAAACTGCGCTCATGAGGGTTAGCTCCCTTCTACGGAATACGCCTCAATTATTCTGATTTTCCTTGGAATGACTACTACTTCCGTGTCAGAGATCCGTCTCTGTGTGTTGAGCGCATAACAGAGGTGATAGTATCTGGCATGGAGGCGTGCATTCCTCACTCTTTCTCTCGACCTAAACCTTCCAAAAATTTGTTTAACACTGCCTGTTCCAGTGATATACTTGAGAGAGAGAGAGGTGACCCACAAAAGATACTTGAGCCTTCTATCGCATGAATCTCATGCGCTTTATATTTCTCCCCGGAATCATGCTAGGTCTGTTCTTCAAGTAGTCAAAAATTCATTTATTAGTAGAAGTGTCAAAATCTTTCAAGATCTAACTTCCTTCATGATTTATGGCACCTAGCCAAAAAGATCTCCAATAACTATGCTTCATCATCTTTCCCTCCTTTATTTCAACCTGATGGCACCACTGTCATCTCATTTATCTTTAAAGCTGAACTCTTTACTCAATCCTTTGTTAAAATTCTACCTTGGATAATTCAGGGTTTCTTTGTCCCTCTCCTCCATCCTCCAACTACTTCATGCTACCCATTAAGATCCTTCGTAGTGATGTTTTCTGTACCCTCATTTGCCTTAACCCTCGGTAGGCTTAAAGTCCTAATGTGGTCCCTCCTATTATTCTTAGAAACCGCGCTTGCACCTTGCAAATCAAATTCTTTCAACTCTATCTATCAACATCTACCTTTCCTTCTTGCTGAAAGTTTGCCTACATTCAGCGTGTTCCTAAAAAGGGAGACCGTTCTAATCCCTCAAACTACCGTCCTATTTATTTAATGTCCTGCCTTTCTATTTTTTTTTTTTTTTATTTGTCTCGAAGCGGAAGATTCTTAAACATCTATCACTTCACAACCTTATATCTAATCGTCAGTATGGGTTCCATCTAGGCCGCTCTACTGCTGATCTGGTTTTCCTTACTGAGTCTTGGTCATCTCCTTTTAAGGGATTTTCGTAAACTTTCGCTGTTGTCTTAGACATATCAAAACCTTTTCATAGATTCTGGCACAAAACTTTGATTTCCAGACTACCCTCCTACTGTTTCTGTCCTTCTGTCTGTAACTTCATCTCAGGTTTCCTTTTTGACCCTTCTATTGCTGCTGTGATAGACGGTCACTGTTCTTCTCCAAATTCAATTGATAGTGATGTTCCTCAGGGTTCCTCAGGCAAATGAGGGTACAGAAAACATGACTGCGAAAGATTTTAATGGGTAGCATGAAGTAGTTGGAGGGTGGAGGAGAGGGACAAGGAAACCCTGAATTATCCTGTCACCCACTCTCTTCCTATTATTCATCAGTGATCTTCTAAAGCAAACTTCTTCGCCTGTCAACTCCTACACTGATGATACCACCCTGAAATTTTCCACGTCCTTTCATAGACGTCCAACCCTTCAGGAAGTAAACAATTCATGCAAGGAAGCCACAGAACGCCTGACCTCTGATCTCTCTAAAATTTCTGATTGGGGCAGAGCAAATTCAGTATTGCTCAATACATCAGAAACTCAATTTTCCCATCTATCAACTCGACACAAGCTTCCAGATAAGTATCCACTCTTCTTCTGCTAACTCTGTACAAGGGCCTTACCCGTCCATGTATGGAGTATGCTTCACATGTTTGGGGGGGGGATTCCACTCATACCGCTCTTCTAGACAGGGTGGAATGAAAAGCTTTTCGTCTCATCCACACCTCTCCTCTAACTGATTGTCTTCAGCCTCTCTCTCACCGCCGCAATGTTGCATCTCTAGCTGTCTTCTACCGCTATTTTCATGCTAACTGCTCTTCTGATCTTGCTAACTGCATACCTCCTCTCCTCCCGCGGCCTCGCTGCACAAGACTTTCTTCTTTCTCTCACCCCTATTCTGTCCACCTCTCTAATGCGAGAGTTAACCAGTATTCTCAATCATTCATCCCTTTCTCTGGTAAACTCTGGAACTCCCTGCCTGCTTCTGTATTTCCACCTTTCTATGACTTGAATTCCTTCAAGAGGGAGGTTTCAAGACACTTATCCTTCAATTTTTGACTACCCTTTATCTTTAAACCTAAACTGTTTAAAGTCTAAACTGGAAACTTCACATCTCATCTCTAACAAAAAAACAACTTCTATGAAGCTAGGCGTTCTAAGTCGTCTCTTCCAGGTCTTCTCACACCCCCAGCTGCTAACACTGTACAAGGGCCTGATCTGTTCATGTATGGAGTATGCGTCACACGCATGGTGGGGGGGAGGGGTTCCACTCATATCTCTCTTATAGCAAGTGTGGAATCAAAAGCATTTCTTTTTATCAACTTTTTTCTTCTAACTGTCTTCAGCCTCACTCTCATGGCCGCAGTGTTGCATCTCTTGCTGTCTTGTACAACTATCGTCACAGTAACTGCATGCTTCCTGTCCTCTCGCGGCCTCGCAGCACAAGACTTTCTTTTTGCTCTGGCCCCATATGCTGTCTACCTTTTTAATGCAAGACTATTCTTTTTCATCCCCTTCTCTGGTATACTTTGAAACTCATTGTCTGGTTTTGTATTTCCTCGTTCTTATGACTTGAGCTCTTTCAAGAGGGATGTTTCAATACACTTTTTTTTTTTTCAATCATTCTATATGGCTCTTCTAAGGGAATTGGCATTTAAGTGGGTATTTTTTCTTTTTAAATTGCACTTGGGCAGTGGCCCTCTTGCATACGAAAGAAAATTATTCCCATAGTGTCGTTTAATTTATGAGGGCAAGAAAATGTTTGTTTTCGCTGTTTAAATCTAGCGGGCAGGGCGGCCATATCAAGGAGCGGTAAGTTGTGCAGGAAGCAGAGACCGAGGGGACACCATGACGTCTAACTGCCTCAGGCGCCTTGCCTCGCCTTTTGCTTCGCTTTTGCTTCGCTTATCTCTGCATGTGTGACTCCGTGTACACCTGTGCTGATAGACACTGACTGTGGTAAGCGACAGTGACTGTGGTGGTAGGCTGTGACCTATGATATAAGGATAAAAACTGTTTGCAGTGGTGGCATCCACCCTTCCCCTTGTGTCCCATCCCTCCCCCGTGACCTTGAACTTGTACATGTGTGGTTTCCGTCAATATAAGGCAGTGAAGAACCCCAGTGTTTGCTTGCACCATCCTTCTCGTGAGTGTGTAAACAGCCAGACAGTAAGGAAATAGCTTGGTAAGTCCTCGTTCCAGTCTGGACCCCCGTAATAAGTGCTGCTGCCCCGCCACGGCACTTGTATCCTCGCCTCAAGAGACGGAGCCTGTAGGTGTATTCCGGAAGGCCTACCTGAGGAGGGGGTGCGACGTGGCAAGTTTGGTGTCAAGGAGTGAGGATTTGGCTGGAGAAATTGAGGTAAAGTAGGCAAGTACAGTGAAATTCCTTTGGCTCGGGGGAAGACAAGATGGCGGATCCAACAAGTGCAGATCGAATGGGGAGCACACTGGGTGATGTTGTGGCGATGATACAAGCCCTTGGTGCAGGACAGCAGGCTATGAGTAAAGCACAACAGGCCATGAGGCGGGAAGTAAGTGGCGCGTTGCAGGCAATAAAGGGAGAAATAGACACTAAGTGCGCTGAAGTGAAAATTGAGGTACGGAGTGAAATTAACTAGTGAAAGTAGAACTGCAGCACAGAGAGGTTATTGCACGGACTTTGAGCGGCATAGTGGGTCAGCTGGGTGACAGACTGATTGTTATGAAGGCGAGTGGCGCCACAATCAGTGTCATTGTGGTGGCTGGCCTCACTGAGGCTGTAAAGTGCTTGGAGGACCGAGTGAATGCTGTGGAGCTCCGTGATGGCCACTCACAAGCCCTAATGGACCTGGTTAACGTCAAGACCGAGTATGGAGGCGAAGAAGAAGCAGGAGTGAGTGAATGGGATGGTAGGAGTATCACTACGGGGCTCGTAGATGAGCTTGCGACGGCGGGGCAGGTGACTCAGCCGAGCGTGGGCCGGCCAGGTGGGCCGGCATGCTCCCATCCCTCGCTACCACGGCCCCCTCCTCAGCCCGCCTCACCTACTGTGTTTCCCGTACCTTTGCCTTACACTCCTCCTCCCTCTCCTCATGGCTACAGGAACAGCATAGTAAGACGTAAGCCTCAGGAGTTTGATGGACGAGTGTTGCTGGAGGCTTACCTCGCCCACTTCGAGATGCTGGGCCAAGCTCAGGGATGGGATGAGCAGGAAAAGGCTGTGCAGTTGGTGTCAAGCATGAAGGGACCAGCGGTGAAGGTGCTTTGTCAACTGGACACTGCACAGCGTACCTCCTACCCAAGCCTGGTGAGCGTGTTGGAGAGGCGGTATGGCCACCGCCACCAAGCTGAAGCGTTCCGGGCTCGGTTCCGGGCCAGAGTCAGAGTTTGGGGAGAGACTCTGCAGCAGCTGGCTCAGGACTTCGAGCATCTAGTGCTTAAAGCGTACCCAGGGACTTCCGAGGAGCTGACAGTAGTTCGTGGACGCACTGGAGGACCCTCAGCTGAAAATCTACGTGAAGCAGGCGCACGTGGGTGACCTGCAGGAGGCCCTGGCACACGCCCTGGAGTTTGAGGCGTTCATCAAGACTAGCTCTGGCAGGCTCGGGGGAGGGAGGGGGCATGAAGATGGAGCTGCATGCTAGGCGCAGTCAAATTAAGAGCAGACCCAAGAAGACCCGCGCAAGGCAGTTCCGCGGACATTGGTGGTTGTGTACCCAACAAGGCCACAAACAGCAAGACTGCCCAGAGACGCCCACCTCCCCACAGTCCCAACTTCCAGAGCAAGGAGAGCAGTATGTTTACCAGCCCTGTTACTGGGAATGTGGCAAGCTAGGCCACCTCTCCCGTTCTTGTCCTGAGAAAGCGCAGAGGAGCAAGACAGTAGATACAGGAAACAGCATCCAATTGGGGAAGGAGGGCCACAACCACCTGGTGCCACGCAGGCCTGTCTCCCGGTAAGATGTCATCAGGAGGCCGCCCAAAGCGTGCAGGTGGAGGGTGCGGTCGACGGGAAGGCGTGCCGGCTCACTGTGGATATAGCATCGGAGAGAACGTTTGTGAGGCCGGACGTGACGTCGACAAGGAGCCCTACTGTGGTGGCGCAGCAACTGTGTGGTGTTACTGGATACTGCACGACACTTCGAGGACCAGTGGAGGCCAGTATACAGGTTAATCCAGTGGAGCAAGAGCTGCCTGTGTACTCGTATGTGGCAGACACTGATGACTCGTGCCTGCTGGGTCTGGACTACCTTCTGGAGCCGTTACTGTCTGGACTTTGGAGAGATGCGCGTGGAAACACATATGGTGGCATATAACAGCCAGAAGTTCAGTCAACCAGAGAGAAACTACTGCGTCACCAGGAAGGAGTTGTTAGCTGTAGTAAAGAGTCTAAACCATTTACACCCATACCTGTATGACGCTCAGTTCACGGTGAGAACTGACCATGCAGCGCTGAGGTGGCTCAAGACATTGAAAAATCCTGAAGGGCAGCAAGCAAGATGGATTGGAAAGCTGGAGCAACACAACTACAGGATGGAGCTCCGGCCTAGCAGGGTGCACAATAATGCAGACAAGACAGTCTTAGCCATCGACCTTGTGAGCCTGACTGTCAGCACTGCAGCCCTAAGTAAGTGAATGTAGAGAAGTTCAACTGGACGGTGACACAGGAGCTGGCCAAGTACTGTGGAGAAGGACAGACCGAGTGGGACCAAAAGCTGCCAGCCTTGCTCATGGCATACCGTTCCACTGAGCATGAAGCCGAGGACTGAGTGAGCGCTAAGGAGCTCAGTGATGGCCACGCACAACAAGCCCTGATGGACCTGGTTAACGTCAAGACCGAGTATGTAGGCGAGGAAGAAGCAGAAGTGAGTGAATGAGTTGGTAGAGTATCACTACAGGGCTGATAGATGAGTTTGCGACGTCGGGGCAGGTGACTCAGCCAAGTGTGGCCCAGCCAAGCTGATGCTAGGCCGAGAGATTCACCTGCTGGTAGATCTGATCACAGGTCGCCCGCCAGATGAGGAGCTGCCTACAGTGAGCACAGACTATGCTGTAGCTCTGCAGGAGCGTCTGGCCGAGGCACACCACCAAGTGAAGCACAATCTGAAGTTTGTCGGGGAGTCTATGAAGACACTATGATCGAGGCACCAAGTCTGCAGGCTTCGCTGAGGGTGACTTGGTGTGGTTACACAATCCCCTGAGAAAGAGGTGTCTCTCACATAAGCTACAGAGCCCCTGGGAAGGTCCTTATATAGTGGTGGAGCCAATCTCCAAGGTGACCTACAGAATTATCAGAGGAAGTCGTTGCCGACCCAAGATTGTGCACGTCAACCGTCTGTGGGGGTACCACGGACCAGGGCAGTATTCGTGGGGCCCTGGTGGTGATGACGACGAAGACGAAGAGGAGTCTGGTCATGAAGAACTGCAGGAACTGCAAGAAGAAGAAGAGAATTCTGCAGCTGATATTGGAGGTGATGATGAGATGGACGAGATGCAGAAGACAAACGCAGCTGGGGCAGAGAAGTCTGTACCGTCGCCCCCATCCTAACGTCACGCCCAAGAAGGAGAGTTAGGGGACCTGAGAGGTTTGAGAACTATGTGATGTCCTCTGAGGAAGAGTTGTAATGGGAAGGACACATTTTGTTTAATAATTTTCTTTTGTACCATGTAAAGAGTTTCCATTTTTTTTTTTTGTACTGTGTCACGGGACAAGGACGTCCACACACTTCTGAAGGGGGTAGGTAATGTTACGAGGACAAGAAAGTGTTTGTTTTTGCTGTTTAAATCTAGCAGGCAGGGCGGCCATGTCAAGCAACGGTGAGCTGTGTAGGAAGCAGAGACAGAGGGGATGCCATGACGTCTAGCTGCCTCAGGCGCCTTGCCCCGCCTTTTGCTTCGCTTTTGTGCCTTATCTCTGCATGTATGGCTTCCGTGTACACCTATGCTGAGAGATAATGACTGTGGTAAGCGACAGTGACTGTGGTAGTAACCTGTGACCTGTGATATATGGATAAAAACTGTTTGCAGTGGTGGCGTCCACCCTTCCCCTTGTGTCCCTTCCAGCTCCCGTGACCTTGAACTTGTGCACGTGTGGTTTCCGTCAATATAAGACAGTGAAGTACTCCAGTGTTTGCTTGCACCCTTCTCCTGAGTGTGTAAACAGTCAGACAGTAGGAAATAACTTGGTAAGTCCTCGTTCTAGCCTGGACCCCTGTAATAAGCTCTGCTGTCCCGCCACGGCACCTGTATCTTCGCCTCAAGAGACGGAACCTACAGGTGAGTTCCGGAAGGGGTATCTGACAATGCAGTATCACATAAGAGGTGAGAAACGCAAAAAAAATATTCAAGGGACAAGTTCTTGGTAATGTTGTTGTTTCTCCATATACTTAACTTGCATATATGACTTAACTTGCTCTCGTGCCCACGCTCTTGAATCTTCCGAGTTTTCCACCATCTGGCTACGACTACAGAGTCACTCTCATACTAAATTTATCTGTGCTGTATACCTCTCTCCTAACTCCTCTGACTATAAGAAATTCTTTGACTACTTAACTTCCAAAGTGGAGCACATTCTGACCCTCTTCCCTTTTGCAGAGATCTCCATTCTTGGAGACTTCAATGTTCACCACCAGCTTTGGCTTTCCTCTCCCTTCACTGACCATCCTGGTGAACTAGCCTACAACTTTGCTATCCTCCATGACCTAGAGCAATTGGTGCAACACCCTACTCGCATTCCTGACCGTCTTGGAGATACGCCCAACATTCTTGACCTTTTCCTGACCTCTAATCCTTCTGCTTATGCTGTCACCCTTTCTTCTCCGTTGGGCTCCTCCGATCACAATCTCATATCTTTATCTTGTCCTACCACTCCAATCCCTCCTCAGGATCCCCCTAAACGAAGGTGCCTCTGGCATTTTGCCTCTGCCAGTTGGGGGGACCTGAGGAGGTATTTTGCTGATTTTCCTTGGAATGACTACTGCTTCCGTGTCAGAGACCCGTCTTTGTGTGCTGAGCGCATAACAGAGTTGATAGTGTCTGGCATGGAAGCGTACATTCCTCACTCTTTTTCTCATCCTAAACCTTGGTTTAACACAGCTTGTTCTTGTGCTATACATGATAGAGAGGTGGCCCACAAAAGGTACTTAAGCCTTCCATCACCAGAATCTCATGCACTTTATATTTCTGCCCGGAACCATGCCAAGTCTGTTCTCCAACTAGCTAAAAACTCCTTCATTAACAGAAAATGTCAAAACCTTTCAAGATCTAACTCCCCTCGTGATTTCTGGCACCTAGCCAAAAATATCTCCAATAACTTTGCTTCTTCTTCTTTCCCTCCTCTACTTCAACCAGATGGCACCACTGCTATCACATCTATTTCTAAAGCTGAACTCTTTGCTCAAACCTTTGCTAAAAACTCTATCTTGGACGATTCTGGGCTTGTTCTTCCCTCTCCTCCACCCTCTGACTATTTCATGCCACGTATTAAAATTCTTCGCAATGATGTTTTCCATGCCCTCGCTGGCCTAAACTCTCGGAAGGCTTATGGACCTGATGGGGTCCCTCCTATTGTTCTCCGAAACTGTGCCTCCGTGCTTGCACCTTACCTAGTCAAACTCTTTCAGCTCTGTCTGTCAATATCTACCTTTCCTTCTTGCTGGAAGTTTGCCTACATTCAACCTGTTCCTAAAAAGGGTGACCGTTCTAATCCCTCAAACTACCGTCCTATTGCTTTAATTTCCTGCCTATCTAAAGTTTTTGAGTCTATCCTCAACAGGAAAATTCTTAAACATCTATCACTTCACAACCTACTATCTGATCGCCAGTATGGGTTCCGTCAAGGCCGCTCTACTGGTGATCTTCTGGCTTTCCTTACTGAGTCTTGGTCATCCTCTTTTAGAGATTTTGGTGAAACTTTTGCTGTTGCCTTGGACATATCAAAAGCTTTTGATAGAGTCTGGCACAAAGCTTTGATTTCCAGAGTCTGGCACAAAGCTTTGATTTCCAAACTACCCTCCTACGGTTTCTATCCTTCTCTCTGTAACTTCATCTCAAGTTTCCTTTCTGACCGTTCTATTGCTGCTGTGGTAGACGGTCACTGTTCTTCTCCTAAATCTATTAACAGTGGTGTTCCAGTGGTGTCCTGTCACCAACTCTCTTCTTATTATTCATTAATGATCTTCTAAACCAAACTTCTTGTCCTATCCACTCCTACGCTGATGATACCACCCTGCACTTCACGTCTTTTCATAGACGTCCAACCCCTCAGGAGGTAAAAATAGCACGCAGGGAAGCCACAGAACGCCTGACTTCTGATCTTTCTAAAATTTCTGATTGGGGCAGTGCAAACTTGGTATTGTTCAATGCCTCAAAAACTCAATTCCTCCATCTATCAACTCGACACAACCTTCCAGACAACTATCCCCTCTTCTTCAATGACACTCAACTGTCCCCCTCTTCTACACTGAACATCCTCGGTCTGTCCTTTACTTATAATCTGAACTGGAAACTTCACATCTCATCTCTAGCTAAAACAGCTTCTATGAAGTTAGGTGTTCTGAGACGTCTCCGCCAGTTTTTCTCACCCCCCTAGCTGCTAACTCTGTACAAGGGCCTTATCCGTCCATGTATGGAGTATGCTTCACATGTCTGGGGGGGTTCCACTCATACTGCTCTTCTAGACAGGGTGGAATCAAAAGCTTTTCGTCTCATCAACTCCTCTCCTCTAACTGACTGTCTTCAGCCTCTCTCTCACCGCCGCAATGTTGCATATCTAGCTGTCTTCTACCGCTATTTTCATGCTAACTGCTCTTCTGATCTTGCTAACTGCATGCCTCCCCTCCTTCCGCGGCCTCGCTGCACAAGACTTTCTTCTTTCTCTCACCCCTATTCTGTCCACCTCTCTAACGCAAGAGTTAACCAGTATTCCCAATCATTCATCCCTTTCTCTGGTAAACTCTGGAACTCCCTGCCTGCTTCTGTATTTCCACCTTCCTATGACTTGAATTCCTTCAAGAGGGAGGTTTCAAGACGCTTATCCACCAATTTTTGACCACTGCCTTGACTCTTTTAAGGGACTGGCATTTCAGTGGGCATTTTTTTTATTGATTTTTGTTGCCCTTGGCCAGTGTCCTTCTTACATAAAAAAAAAAAAAAAAGGTTTCCTATGAGAGATGAGATGTGCTCACAAACACACAAAAGACACGTTTTTGGTATGTTGTTGTTTCCCTATAAAGGGCGTTTTGCATGCTTTTGGCGTTTTGGTACTCAACACGTGGTGGCTTGTGACACGATGCCAGATACATGTTACAAGATACTATTTATACTATTTACGTGGTGGGTGGATTCTGTCTAAGTGAGGAGTGATCAGTTCTTATCTTTTCTTTGTCATGTTTTTTTTTCTTTCTTTAATAACAGACAACATAGTCCAAATAGAAGTTTCTCACATTGTCTATCTATGGCAGTCATCATTTGAGGGACCTCTCAGTCTCTTTTTTTTTTTTTTGCTGATCCTACGCCGTTAATGACGAGGTAACGGGATGTATGTTGGCTGCAGGAGGCAGTGCTTTCGGCCATCTTATTGTCAGTTTATTTATTTATTTATTTATTTTTTATTTGACACGTGTATCAATGGCCACTAGTCCGGACCAGATCTTTAGTGGTCGGGGAGTGCGAAGAATGTCTCCGCTTTTATTGTTATTTCCTTTTTACTTTGCTTTATTATTGCTACTGTTTTATTATTTTGTTGCTGTTGTTATCTGGCAATATTCATCCTATTCCTAGTCCTGGGTTTTATGTGCTAATGTGCGGGGCTTAAAGAGAAATATAAGTGAACTATCTGTTGGAGCATTTTAATATGATGTTCAATACTACTCTTGTCTCCGACTTTCGACGTGTATTAGAGCTGTTCATTCCAGTGTCTAATAAACCTTTTATGTTAAGAAGGAATATAATTTCCATTGCTCAGGGCATGTGTATTTATCTACGCTGTGGTTTTATTGGCTCTCGCTATTTGAAAGGTGGATGCAAGTGCCATGAAGTTACTCAAAATATGTTCAAAATTTAATTATTTATATATATTCTGTTTACAAAAACTGATTTGGATGATTCCGTATCTGATTGTTTTTTTTTTCTTTCTTTCCACAGACAGGATACAAGAGAATGATAGGAAAACCTCTTTTTCTTCAATTCTCATCATGTCGATTGGTTGAATTCTTTATTACCACCTGATTGTCACGGTCACGCTGCCAATGATTTCTCTTGCCCATCTGATCGAGAGCAACTCGTACAAGCTCCTATTCGTGTTTCAGGCAATTGCCTGGATTTACTTTCACTGATGATGTTGTGCTTTCACTTGCTGATGTGGGTGTTAAGTGCTCCCATTGGTTCTGATTATGGTTCTTTAAACATTGCAGTTCAGATGAATTTGTCTATGCCTAATGTTACACCGTCATGTAAGGTGTACTTAAAATCTAAAGTCAACTGGGACTTTGTTAACAGTGATAATTGTGCTATTGTTTGGGAGGGAAGCATTTATCGTGCAGAGTGCCCTATATTTGCCTTACTTCCAAATCTGTGGCTATTGTTGCTCGAAGAGTCCCTTCTAAGATTATTAAGTCTAACTTGAAAGATAAAAAGCATGGTCTACTGCAAAAAGTAAAGAGGATTTCTGGAGCAAACTGCTTATCAACATTGGAAAAAGTTATTGCCATGCTCGCAGAACTGCTGAGCAAATCTGTAGAACTGCAGAGCGGAATTATAATGATCGCTTGAAGATCCTCACAGACACATCACAAGCTTATAACTGGTGGGCTTTTGCCTGTTTGGATGTGACTTTGATTTTCCTCCTATTAGTAAGCCCGACAGAAGGAACCTTTGGCTCTCATCCATCTTATTTTCCAATAAGCAAATTCATGAAGAGGGTATTTAACCCCATACTTTTTTTTTTTATATATATTTTTTTAAAGTTTATGCTTCCATCTTTTGCATTTAGATCTGAGCTTTACAAGTTGTTGCATGAACTTGGCTCTTACGATGGTAAGGATCCGCAAGGTCTATTTCCCCTGTTTTTAAAGAATGTTGTCAAATTATTGTTACTGTGTTGATATGTAAGTAGATTAAAAATATTTGAGTAAGAATTATTTGTATGTTTAAGTTGTACATTCGTAGTTCGTTTTCTTTTTTTATGTGTCCAGCGAAAACTGAATGATAACAGGAATCCGAATGCTTTATAAGAGATTTAATACAGGGTGCGGCAGAAATACCTCCCATATTTTAAAACTTTCACCTATGTGTTGCTAATGAACTTATGAAGTGCCAATGATGTTTTCATTTAGCTAATGACTTACCATTTTTTTTCAGATACCCTCATCTAGCAATATGGTTTGGACAGGTGCACATCGTGCTTTTGCTGTAGAAACGTTCTTGAAGAATGGTGAATCTGTAATTGCAACAGAGAACTTTTCGAGCTCATTACATGTTAGGTCGGAATGATGCTGTTCCAGATAGAAAATCAATACTGCTATGGGTTGCAAATTTCAGAGCCACAGGTTCAGCACTTAAAAGAAAGCCACCTCGAAGACCACGAAGCGCTCCAACTCCAGACCGTGTTCAAGCTGTGAGACTTTCTGTTACTCAGTCTCCTACACGTTCAGCCCGCAAACATGCTCCTGCCTTGGGATTGTCTGATCGAACAGTCAGAAGAATTCTACACACTGATCTTCAGTTCCATCCATACAAATAAATGATTGCTCAGAAACTGCACGAAAGTGACTGAGATGATCAAATGTCATGTTGTGACGATGTCCTTCAAAATGTTCCTGTAAATGCTGCTCTTCTCACAACTGATGAAGCTCACTTTCATCTCAGGCTGCGTGAATAAGCAAAATTTTCATTATTGGGGGAAAATAACCCTAGACAGATTTATGAAAGGCCTATACACAGTGAACGAGTGACTGTATGGTGCGCAGTTTCGAAATTAGGTGTATGGGGTCCTTATTTTTTTTGAGGAGAGAAACCACTCGGTTACAGTAATATCTGGCCGATATGTGGAGATGCTGCAGACATTTCTGGAACCAAAAGTAAACGATCTTCGCAATCAGAATGTGTGGTTTCTGTAGGATGGAGCCACCTCACACATAGCAAGAAGATCAATGGAAGCTCTCAGAGAAATGTTTCCAGGATGTTTGGTTTCCTTACACGGTGACATTCAATGGCCAGCACGCTCGCCTGATCTCAATCCGTGATTTTTTTTCTCTGGAGTTACTTGAAAGCTGAAGTCTACAAACATCGACCGGGTACAATTGAAGAATTAAAGGATGCTATTCGTTTAAAGATTGCAGAAATATCGCCTGGAATGACTTCAAGTTATGGAAATAACTTCAAAAATCGTCTCCAATAGTGTTTAGCGAAAGAAGTCACCATTTAGAGGATGTAATTTAAAAAAAATGAACAAAAACTGTAACCCTTTGTTTAAACAACAGTAAAATTCATTTTACATAAATGTTGTTTTTTCTTCCTTTTGTCAACCTTTAAAATGTGGGAGGTATTTCTGCCACACCTTGTATTTTTATACTTTTGTATATTGTCACAATAGGATTTTATACCATATATTGTAAGTTTTGTTACTGATAGCTTCTAGAATATCTAGGTGAAGCTGAGACGTTCAAGACAAGATTTAGTCGTTTACGGTTTTCAATCAATAGATATTAAGTGCCTCTAAGCTTATCCGTCCTTCTCAAGACGGACACGTCGACGAGAATGGGATATGGTGTTACTAACCTGATTACTACATGATAAACATATTACAAGTACATAAAGTGATGATGTGAAATGGTACTCTTAGATGCTGGTAGGCCACAAACACAACATGTGTTAACTGTTATTTTTCGTTTTTTTTAATTAGAAAAAGGTTCTTACCCTGCTTGTTGGCTCATTGATAAAGTTACGCCAATCCCGAAAGGATCCTCATGATTAAAGGCCAATTTTCATCACTCCTGTTCTTTCGAAAATGTTCGAGCGATTACTCACCAAACGTCTGTCCTCTTTCTTGAATAATCATGATTTTCTGCCATCTAACCAGTTTAGACGTAGGAAAAATCTTGGTTCATGTGATGCAATTCTGACCTTGTTGCATCATGTTCAAACATCTCTAGATATTGGATCGGATTACTCTTTTGCATTTGATATAGTTAGTCACAAAGCATTATTTTTAGAATTTATGTCTATAGGTATTAATGGTTAATTTTTTGGTATCATATCTGTTCTTTTTTCCCGAGAGGCGTCAGCGTGTTGACATTGATGGTTATTTTAGTAGCTTCTCTCATGTCACATTTGGCGTTTCCAAAGGCAGTGTTCTTCGACCTCTCCTTATAATAATAATAATAATTATTAATATTATTTTTTATTAGTGATATCTGGTATGGGATTTCTTCTGATTTGATGACACCTTTATTCTGTCCTATACTGATCCTTCAAGTAGATCTCTTGCACCCAGTCAGTTGAATTCTGATCTTGAGCTGATCTCCTCTTGGCGCACGTTCCATAAGCATACTTAAGCTAATGGAGCAAGATTTTTGGTGGTGATGACGTCACTAATGGCTAACGGAGGCTCACAGTCACAAGAGGTAATATACTCCCCTGCGAGGAGGGTGATGTTGATAAAACAATCCCCGACTCTCACAGAACTCCGTGGTCTCTTCGCCTCTCCTCTCCTCTTGCCTCCTTAAAACTACATATTTTTTCCATGAATAATGTCGACAGCGTCTAGTACAGGGTCATCAGTGAGCTCTCCCTCTAATAAGAGCGCTGTGGAGGGCAAATTTTGTTAGCTCCAGTTGACTGTTTCAAATGAATGGGGGATGCGGGGGTAGGGAGAAACCTCCAGCGGAACGCACCCTATGGTGTCAGCGATGGGTTATGAAATTCAATCCTGTCAAGACCCCCAGTCCCCCACATCCAGATATAATAATCAATAATCAAGTAATCAACCCCTGTAACTCTTTAAAACTTCTTGGTGTTATGTTGGACTCCAAAACTGACTTTTAGAAATCACATCAGAATAACCTTTGTTGTATTCTTGGCTGACAAAAAAAACAGGATCTCTATATTGCCCATTTATTCTTGTGAGCACCTTAACCCCAGTGACGTAAATACAGTTACATACAAGTTATTGTAAGCCGTGGACTCTGCTCGCTCCAGGTAGTGAGCAAGCCTCGGCAGCTGTGGTTGGTAAGCTGCTGCTGTGGGAGTCCAGATGAGATTGGCGATGCTCGTAGCCAGACTCCCCCGGTTTCACGTCAGCTAGGCTTCACTCCACCTCCTGTGAAACCCCTGTGTCTCAAGCACTGGAGAACTGATGAAGCTCCGGGGAAACAGACGAACCGCGAGTTAAACTGTTGTAATCGTAGCCTCCATAACACCTCCCCACCAGCTGAGGGTTGCCCTGAAGCGATGTGTTAAATCTTAACTTTCCTCCCCTGTTGAAGCTGTTTCGAGCATCGGGGATTGCCTGGTCCATACTGTTTGTCAGTCAACACTGGTAACCTTGGATCGGTCTCTTAACTTGTCGTAGAGCATCCTCCTCATCCTGTTTTTGTTTGTTGTTCCTATGCTGCATCAGTAAAGTTGGTGCTTCTCCTGGTTCCACGTCTTCCTCAACTCCGTAGCGGGAACGTAGCTGCTTGATGTGTCGACGCCACGTCAGTCCTCTGGGTGACACATGAACGTTAACACTCCGTGTGCTGAAGACCCTGGTGACCACTGCTGGAACCCATTGTGCTTGTCGGTTGTGCCTTGGGCCGCAGTACAAGGTACAAGGCCAATATCCAAGTTGGTGTGCACCAACTTGGATATTGGCTGGCTGTGTTCCATTCGTTACGACTTGGCAGCTTCCTTTGCTTGTCTATCTTGGGCATCATGCGCGGGAGAAGGAAGAAGAGCGTCCAGCTTGCACCAAATCTGGCGTCCACTGAGCAGCTCACTGGGGGAGTGGCCAGAATCTAGTGGTGTGCGTCTATAATATAACAGGAACTCTTGCAGAGCAGCTTTAGGAGGAAGACTTTTTCAGAGACAGTTTGAATGACTGTCACAGACGCTCCGCAGCGCCATTCGTAGAAGGGTGATATGGCACTCCGGTGAAGTGAACAATGCTCTGTTCTCGGCACCAGACCTGGAACTCATCAGGTAAAAATGTAGGTGCGTTATTAGTAATCAGTGTATGAAGATAACCAAAGTGTGCAAGATCAACTTCAAGCAGGTCCGTTGTGGCCTTGGTAGAAGAAGAATTGCTTAGGTGTATGCAGGGGTATTTGGAGTATGTGTCCACGAGAACCAATCAATTGGTACCTAGGAAGTTGATAGTGTGATCACTGTGTAATCTGCTTCAAGGTTTCTGTGGTAGCATCCATGGATGGATAGCTGGTTTAGGTGACTTGTTCTGGTGTTTTGCACAAGCCGTACAGGTTCGACAGAACTTCTCTATGTCATCGTCTATGTGTGGCCAGTACACCATGGAGCGGGCTAATTGTTTCATCCTCTGCATTCCAAAATGGCCTAAGTGTAATAGTTGTAACACTTGTTCCTTGAGTCGGTCTGGGATAATAATCCTTGTTCCGAGGAGTAAGCATCCACTTTCAGTTGTCAACGAATCCACCAGCTTCCTGTAGTGTGACACTTCCTTGGAGTTTGTAGTGTGCAGCCATCCTTCCCTGACATAAAGCATGACGGCAGAGATGACTAGGTCCTTCCGGGATTCATCGGCTAGCACTCAGTATCCACAGGGTTCAGCTGCCTGCTGATAAACTTTATAGTGCAAACCATAGACACATCTGCGTCTTGGTCCTCCCTGTCAAACCCTGTGTCCTCTCCTGTCAGAAGGCAGCTGAGAGCGTCTGCATTGCTGTGGTCAGCTGTTCGCCTGTACTCAATACTGTAGTCATACTAGCTTAGTGTGAGAGCCTATCGAGCAAGTCTGTTGGCAGCCAGAGCAGGTGTCCCCTTTGTCGGAATGAAAAGAGTAGAGGCTTGTGATTGGTGACCAAAATGAAATTCCTACCGTAGAGGAATTGATGAAACTTCTGCAAGCCATAGATTACCGCCAGGGCCTCCTCCTGGATCTGGCTGTAACGACACTGTGTATCCGTCAGCGTCTTTGAGGCGTTGGCAATGTGACATTCGGTACCATCGGCTAAATGATGAAATAACACAGACCCAATTCCAACTTCCAAAGCTTCACAAGCAATACCTATTTTCTTGGCTGGATCAAAGTGAGCAAGGACAGTTTCTGTACAGATAACTTTTTTTAGTCGTTGGAAGGCAGCTTGTGCCTCGGCTTCCCCATCTCCACGCTGTGTCCTTCCTTCTGAGGCTAGTGAGGGGCTCCATCATGGTGGACAAGTTCGGTATAAACTTGTTGTAGAATTGCACAGAGCCTAGGAATGAACATAGTTTGGCGACATTTGTAGGTGGTGGCATCTTGGCAACAGCATCCACTTTACGTCCTTTGGCGATGCCGTGACGTGAGAGCGTATGGCCCAAATACTCAACTGCTGACTGGGCAAAGGCACACTTCTCCCGGTTGCAGCATAAACCCTTGTCCCTTAGGCGGTACAAGAGAGCGTGTAGATTGTGGAGGTGTTCCTCTGCACTGGCACCGCTGACGAGTACGTCCTCCAGAAATACAGCAACTCCACAAAAAATCACTGGTAAGATTTTCCATAACCTCTTGAAAATAACCGGGTGCTGAACCGATTCCAAATGGCAAACGGGTCTGAAGTAGCACGCTACGGTGTGTACTTGGTGCGAGCTTGTTCTGACTGTCTGGAGCCAGCTTGATCTGGTTATAGGCGTTTGCCAGATCAATCTTAGTATAGTAGCCACCACTGAGTTTGTGCATCAGGTCCTCTGACAACGGCAGGGGATGCCCATGTGTCACCAGTTGCTGGTTCACCGTGACCGAATTATTGCCACACATGCGTAACTTGGTCCCCTGCTGTCCTGACATGCGTTTTTTCATGATCGGCACCACAGGTGTTCCATACTTGTTAAACTGCGCTGGCACCCACACGCCTGTCTTAATGCCAGCATCGTAAGCATGGTTGAGGTCCTCCAGAATGGCAAATGGCACGGGTTTCACATTATCCTTGTAAGCGACCTCCAGCTCAAAATTCTTGAGGCAACCTAGTTCTGACTTGGAGATCTGTGAATTTCGTACACAACTGCTGGCAGGCCTTGCGGAGTGTGTGGTGAGGCGTGTCGTCCTCCAGGATGGCGTGCACTTCGTCAATGCAGGCGGAGGCCCCAGTCTCCTGTAGCAATGCGCAGATATCAATGTCTAGCTTGCGTATAGCTGTCTGACCCAGCAAGTTGAGATGAGGGAGAGTAGAGACATTGAAAGTCATCTCAGCTCCCGTGCTGTAGAATTAGCCAAGGAAGTCTTAGCGTTGAACGTACCCATTACTGGTATACGTGCACCTGTAGCCGAAACGTAACGAACTTGGGCAGGCTGTAATGTAGGTTTTCCGAGCATTCCCCATACTTGCATCGAGCAAAGTTATCCTTGGCACCACTGTCTACCTCGAAACTGAACAACCTTCCATTCAGCCGCAGCTGTTGTAACACTGGGTCGTTACCAAGGATGCTTCTCACAACTTGTACAGTCGGCCTCACGCAGGCACTTTACTTTTCTTGTGTAAACACACTTCCGCAATATTCCCCTTCCTCTGGCAGAAACGGTGTGTAGAGTTGATGAATCGACAATCCTTTGCCACATGGTTCATTTTACCACACCGAGGACACATTCCCTTATGAAACGGGCGTGACAAATTGCTGGTTCCTTTCTGCCCTGATGATGATACCTTCTTTTCTCTCATTTTGAGGAAAGGTGTAGGAGAAGCCTTCGCCCATGTAAAGTCTCTTTAGCCACTTTTGCCGCATCTTCAGTCTCCACCGCCACTTCCACAGCTTTACTGAACGTTAGTTCGTCGTCACTTATTTTAAACACTGCTTTCAACATCGTCTTGTTACCCACTGAACATACGAGACGTGTACGCATAGCTTCATCTTGAGGAACCTTTATTGACGCAGAATCACAGGTAGCGGCATCTTGGCATATCCTTGCCGCCAGCTCCGAAACTGTCGCGCCAGGTTTGCGTTGCATGTCCGACCAGAACTTGAAGCGTTCTCGCACGATTAATCGTTTTGGGTCGAATTGCCCTCTCATGAACTGGGCAATTATCTCCATGCTGAGAGCGTTGATGTCCTTGGGAGGTGTATGCTGAGCCGCCAGGGTACCGAGGAGCTTGTACATGTCTGGAGTTTGGTTCGTGAGAAATACTTGAGCAACCTTGTCCTCAGGGATCGAATTGGCACCAGCAAACGTGCCAAACCTGGCGTAGTAGTCCTTCCAGAGTTCCGACACAGAGTCGAACGGAACGAAGCAGGGTATGCTGCAAGTGCTGCTGGGTGACGTCAGGCGATTCAATAGTGCCTCCATCTGCTGTGCTTCCATCTGCTTTTGCATGAGTTGGATCAGCAGAGTGACGTCAGTCATTGATGATGTGGTGATGCGGTGTCACGGTGTTACTGACTGGGGTTGGGTGGGATTTGTTGATCCTACTCACTGCGCCACACGATCCTATTGTATTCTTGGCCGACAGAAAACACAGGATCTCTATATTACCCATTTATTCTTGTGAGCACCTTAACCCCAGTGACGTATATACAGCTATATACAAGTTATTGTAAGCCGTGGACTCTGCTCCGTGGACTACTCCAGGTAGTGGACGAGTCTCGGCAGCTGTGGTTGGTAAGCTGCTGCTGTGGGAGTCTAGGTGAGACTGGCGATGGTCATAGCCAGACCCCTCGGTTTCACGTCAGCCGGGCTTCACTCCAGCTCCTATGAAACCCCAGTGTCTCGAGCACTAGAGAACTGATGAATCCCCGGGAAAACAGATGAACCGCGAGTTAAACTGTTGTAAGCATAGCCTCCATAATAATTTTTTTATCTAATTTCAAAGAAGATTGATTTGATGATGACAAAATTGTTTTGAATAGTTTTTATTTTTTTCATTTTACCATTCTTTGAGTATTGTTGTCCAGTTTGGATGTCAGTTGCTCCATCTAATTTAAAATTTTTGGATCACTCTTTTAAATTAATGAAGGTTTTATTGCCTAATCTCAACATACATCTTCATCATCGTCGAATTGTTGAAAATTTTCAGTTATAATGAACATTCTCTTCACACAACGTTACCACCTCAATTTGTTGCTGTTCGCCGAACACATCATTATTTTCATTTTAATGGTGATGCTTTTGAGCAGGTTTTCTGTTCAACCAATAAATTTTCTCGTACATTTATCCCCAATTTAACTAATGTGTGCAATCTACTTCCAAGTGAAATTGTTTCTGAAGCTGCTATAGATGAATTTGAAAAAAAAAAGTAATAAATAAATAAAACCTTCCTGTTAACTTACTCGTACTAAGTATTTATCTCTTTTCTTTTATTTTATCTTTCCCTTCTTTAATATTTGCACGCATATTCGAGTTCTTGTACCATACACGCGATGAGAAACGCTTTGCACGCATTTCATCGTTTTGGTTCCTAAAACGTGGTGCTCCGTGACACTACGTTAGAAACACGTCTTAAGACTTCTCACCTAATGTTGTTTTATTTACACATTTTGCTTAGTTTCCATGCATATTCAAGTTTTGTTAGCCTAAACAAAGTGGATCCCATAATGGGTGAAAAATGCTCAAAAACAAGCAAAATAAACGTTTTTGGTAATGCTGTCCTATTTTCGAATAATACGGTACATTTTTTTTACGTTTTGGTACTTACCACGTGGTTCTTCTGAAACTTTGTCAGAAGCACGTCATAGACACCATTCATCTAGTGTTTAATTTTTACATTTTGTTTAGTCTGCGCATATTTGAATTTTAGTGCCTTAAACGAAATGAGTCCATAAGAGGTGAAAAACGCTAAGAAACACGCAAAAGACACGTTTTCGGTAAAGTTGTGCTGTTTTCCCATATAGGGTGCTTTGCATGCACACGTGGTGTTTTGTGACACAGAATCATTTCATATGTCGTTGTTTTCATATTTTGTTTAGTTTGCACGCATATTTAAGTTTTTGTATCCTACAAGAGGTGTATCCCATACGAAATAACAAACGCTCAGAAACACGCAATAGATACGTTTTAGGTAATGTTATATAGTTTCCCATATTGCGTGCTTTTCATGGTATTTAGTGTTTTGGTCAGGGTTAGAAAAAACCCGGGATTAAAAAAAGAATGTTTTTTGGGGGGTTTTATTCTTTTATTAGGGGGAAAGGTTTATTATTTTTTTAGTTATTATTTTTGTTTATTCTTCATATTTATATGTAAATCAGTTTAAATAAGCAATTAAGAAGTAATGTAGAGTGTTTTTCTTTTATTTTTCATGTAGGGAGGGGCACTGGCCAAGAGCAACAAAAATATAATAATAATAAAAAAGGCCCACTGAGATGCCGGTCCCCGAACAGTCAATAGTGGTGGTCAAAAATTAAAGGATAAGTGTCTTGAAGCCTCTCTCTCTTGAAAGAGTTTAAGTCATGGGAAAGAAGAAATACAAAAACAGAAAAGGAGTTCTAGAGTTTACTAGAGAAAGGGATGAATAATTGAGAATAATGGTTAACTCTTGCATTAGAGAGGTGGACAGAATAGAGGTGAGAGAAAAAAGAAAGTGTTGTATAGCGAGGCCGTGGGAGTACAGGAAGCATGCAGTCAGCAAGTTCAGAAGAGCAGTTAGCGTGAAAATAGCGGTGGAAGATAGCAAGAGATGCAACACTGCAGTGATGAGACACAATAATATTTGATGGAGACAGAGGCGGATAACAGTTAGACAGGTCAATTGCTTCAAGGGGATAAGAGAGTCATTACCGGCCGTACGCCCCAGCCTATTTACACAGTAGGAGTCTCTATGTTAGCCTGACAGGGAATGTAGTTGTGTATAACACTCCATAATCAGAGAAGTGGCTCCCCGGCTGTGTGTGCGGCCGAGTTCTTGTACAGTGAGCAGTGAATTACCCTTCTGTGTGTTCGTGGGCACTTGTCTGTAGTCGTTTCCTTTGTTAGTGAGCTTGTAGTGTTAACCCATAAGAGGTCAGGATTGATTTACATCCCATTTACTCATCCTGGTCACCAAAAATCGTGTCTTCTTTTGTGATCCCATGTAACTCAAAATGTTACAAACATATTGTAACGCCCGGGTATTATTGTTGTTTAGTCTAAGTTGCCTTTATTTCTTTCTGTGGGATTGAGTGTGTGACGTGTGTGTGTGTCAGCTGTGCCTGGTGTCTGGCAGTGGTGCATGGATGGCGGGAGAGAAGTCGCGTGACTGCAGTGACTGGGCAGTGTGTTGTTGGCCCCGCTCTGGATAACTTATCTTTGCGTGTCCTCCGTGCCGAGTGCCTGTTGCGTGAGCCTGAAGAGTTTGACTGTCCCTGCCTGTGTCTGTAACTGCCTGTAACTAACGGAACTAGTAAAGGAAGAAAGTGTTGCCCACTGTTTGTCTACCCGTTCTGTCTGGCTGTGCGTGAATCACGTGGGACGTGGTACCCTTAGCATCTCTTGTCTAGCCTGCTGGTGTTCCCGAGTGCTGTCCTGACTGTCGGGGAATTGTGGGCGTCTACGGGAGTGCTGAGGTTTGTGCTTTCGTAACAATATAAAAAATAGTTAGTTAGAAATCGCCATTTTTAAATGTTCTGCTGGGGCTTTAAATTTGGTTCGTACAGTGATGCTGCCAGACGTACGATTTTGGCGCATGGCAACATTTAAAAATTTTTTTATTGTTTTACCGATATTTTTTAATCTACGAGATAAATATGTGTATAATGAATAATTCCTCATAAAGAAAGACATATTTTTGTATAAAAGATATCAAATTCGCAAAATAAGAGCACTTTATCATAAATATATATATATTTTTTTATTCTTACACTATCCAAGCTTCTCAATATTTCAGCAGGGTATGATATTCTGTAAAGCAAGGCTCAATACACAGAGCTACATCACACTCAATAACAGCAATACCGAATGTCGCTCCGTTTTCTTGGTCGTCTTGTTGTGTGACTGCAAACATGGCAAGTTTTCTGAACTTTTTTCTTTTTCATGTCTGGTCTTGGCTGCAAGGTGCAGGGAAAGTGCAGTCCCGTGAGGCGTACAGGATTGTCAACAGCATGACGTGCTCAACACTATTCTCTTCCAACAACTGACGTACCACCTTGGTGACAAAATCTTTTCGAGTTGGATTTTTGTGTGTCTTCTCTTTGAGTAATATGTGAGAATTCAGCATCGTTATATCAACTAGGTGGAAATATAGTTTCTTGTGCCACTTGAATGTTTTACGGGCACATTCTATGGAGGAAATCATAGCATCAGCTTTGTCTACTAGACAATATTGATCGTCTCCACCAGACAACGCATTATGAAGCCAGAGTGTGTGCTAGACTACAATATCAACATGTGTCTAGTAGACAAAGCTGCAAGTGTGCCTTTAGCTTTCTTGTAGGCGCAGTCTCCCTTGTTTGCTAGAGGAGGAAAATATGGCATGTGTTTTCTACGTTTTGTCACAGTTCCACACCCACCTGTCTGTCTAGAGGAAAGAAATTCAAATAATGCTGGACTTGTGTACCAGTTGTCTACTTAGAGTACATGATTTTTATCTGGGTATGGCTCCATAAGTGTCATCACTACAACTCCTGACAGACCAAGGCCCCTATCATCAGTGACTTCTGTCCCATCCCCAGTATATAACACAATGCCCTGCACAAGACCAGTCTTGCAGTCACAAAGTGCAAATAATTTGAGGCCAAACCTGTGGCGTTTTGATGATATATATATATATATATATATATATATATATATATATATATATATATATATATATATATATATATATATATATATATATATATATATATATATATATATATATATATATATATATATATATATATATATATATATATATATATATATATTGGCGGAAACTGATATTTCCACGCCACAACATCAAACTGTCATCAATGTTGACATTTTTGTAAGGATAAAACGCATCCTTGAATTTACTTTATTAGATGATCAAAGACTGTCCGGATCTTGTTCATTTTGTCAGTTGTGTTTGCATATGCCTCCAAGTTATCAGTGAAGTGAAGTGCTTGCAGTATATTGACGAATCTGTTCACTGGCATGACCTTGCTGAAAATTGATGTCTGGACTACAGGATCAGTAGTCCAATAATCTCTGTAGTTATTTTCCTTGACCACTCCCATCAGCATCACCAGGGCAAAAAAAAAAACCCTTCATCTCAGGTACTGTAACATCATACCACTGATGTTCACAAGACTCAGGATTCAACACTTTACCTCCTCTCATGAAATACACGTAGCGGTTTGACTCAGTTACAATTGAATCCAAGATGTCTTCATCCCAGAAATAATTGTAAAATTCACACTCCCGTCTATCTGCTCTGAGTGCTTGCACTTTTATTCCTGAGCTTGACTCATCAAAATTGTAAACTTGGGGCTCAAAATTTGACCCATCTATCCAGTCCCATCTACTAGCAGGTCTAATTAGGTCAGGTACAGCAGGTACCCTCCCCCTACCCAGGCAAAGTGGTGTTTTGTGGTGGGTAGACAATAAGAGGCAAGGTATATCGCGTGTCTTGTCACTTCCTGGCTGCTGTGTGAATGTACTGAAGTCAAGGTCATCACACTCATCATCACCATCTTCACTTGGGACAACAGATGACTGTTGCCTTACACATGAAGATGTCCCAGCAGTGGGAGAAGGAGGAGTGTATGGTGGCAGGAACACACCAAAGTATTGTACCTCAAGTAGTTCATCTTCCTCCTCCATTTCCTGATCGAATACATTATCAGAATCAGCATAACTGTCATCAGTGCTCATATCACTGTTATCATCAACAATATCTTCATCAAAAGATCATTTTCAGTAATTTCAGCGGAAATTGGAGAGTGGAGACGCCTGCCTACTATTGTGACTCAGGTTCAGAGCCAAGCTAGGTGCCCAGGCAGCGCGGCAGGGACACGGTGGCCAATCGGGAGGAAGGGGGTGAGGGTGGTGGCCTACCGAGTTGGCGGGAAACTGTGCTGATATATGCTAGACACCTCAACAAACATAATTAGTGTAACTAGAGGGAATTTCAAATGTGTAGGAAGCGAGAACGAGACGAACGTACTTGCAAGTGATTGACCACAGATAGTAACCACGGATTTCACGTACATGTACGTGCTTGACCTCTTACAGGTTAAATGTTAAGGTTGGCTGATGCTGATCAGCTGCAGAGGACTTAATTAATTATCAGTGTAATGAAATTTACTCCCTCCTTAGGAGGGATCCCTGATCAGGCCTGCCGTCAAGGAGGCGGTAAACGACATTACTCGGCTTGAGGCTATAAAACGCTGTTGGACAGTGGGAGGATTCGTCATGAGGGCGGTTGTACAACGAGTTTTATACCTCGACCATATATGTGTTAGTGCTCGTTATAATTTTTTCTCCCTAGATGTGGTTGTCGATCCTTTCACAGAGTTAAGTGTTAGAGTATTTCCCTTGTCTGTAGGTGGGTAAAACTGACTGGCGACCTCAATTAGTGTGACCTGGCGTTACGACAATTTTTAAGAAGGATGCTTGAGCCAAAAGTGGACCTTGTAACCTATATTAAGCCCTGCACTCAGTCATGTAGGTGACTAGGGGGAAGGTAGTCTAGGTACGGTAGCTTTGCGAAGGGCCTGGGAATTGTGGTTGTAACCGTACATATATAGACCTTATTTATCAATATGATATTGAACTAAATTTTGATATGTAAGATTTTTTTTTTAAACCTCAAAAACCCACATAGGCTGTTTTATTTATTTATTTATTTTTTATTTTTTAAGGGGGGATGGGTTTTTTGGGGTGGATTTTTCAAATGCGAACCCTGGTTTAGGTACATAATACGTGGTCTCTTGTGGCAGTATATGGGAAATACGTCATAAAACATTAATTATGACACTTTATTTCTAACATTTTATATATTTCCAACGTACATTTGAAGTTTGATTGATGTATCCCACAAGATGTGAGAAGCGCTCTGAAACATATAAATGAGACATTCTTAGTAATATTGTCCTCCTTTCCAATTAAGCGTTCCTTGCATGTTTTATAGCGTGTTTGGTATTTAACACGTTGTGCTGTGTCTTGTTACGGTATGTCATAAACATGTCGTCACCTGATGCTTCATTTCCACATTTTGCCTAGTTAACACATATTTGAATTTTTGTACCATACAGGAGGGGTATCCTATAAGGGGTGAGAAACTCTGAAATACGAAAAAAGACATGTATTTGGTAAGCTGCTATACTTCCCCATATAGGGTACTTTCCATGTTTTGAAGCGCTTTGTTAACTAACACGTGGTTTAGTGACAATATATATATATATATATATATATATATATATATATATATATATATATATATATATATATATATATATATATATATATATATATATATATATATATATATATATATATATATATATATATATATATATATATATATATATATATATATATATATATATATATATATATATATATATATATATATATATATATATATATATATATATATATATATATATATATATATATATATATATATATATATATATATATAACATAATAACATATAAGATATTATTCACCTAAATTCACATAAAGTTTAATTTTCAAATTTTACTTATTTTGCACGCACATTTCCGTTTTGGTACTCTAAACGAGGTGTATCTCATATGAATTGAAGAACGCTCAGAAACACACACAAAAAAAAAAAACTTTTTAATAATGGTCTCTTTCCTGATGTATGGGGGTTTGTGTGCGCTTTAGCGTTTTGATACATAACATGTGTTATCTTGTGACTCTGTATCATAAACACGCCATAAGATCCTCTTCAAAAATTTTTTCATTTTTACATCTTTCTTAGTGTATCGTCTATGAATACACAGTGTATAGTAGTTATAGTGGTTCGAATATGTTGTGATATATATATATATATATATATATATATATATATATATATATATATATATATATATATATATATATATATATATATATTTATTTATTTATTTATTTATTTATTTATTTATTTATTCTGCATGTATTTGAAAGCTTGTACGTTTTGCTCTAAAAATATTGTATATTGATTATGTAAACTATTTAGTATTAATTAGACTCAATGTATTTGTAATTTGGGGAACATGTTATATATATATATATATATATATATATATATATATATATATATATATATATATATATATATATATATATATATATATATATATATATATATATATATATATATATATGGGTTTCTTCTGGTGAGCTGACGGGTCAGGATAAGCAGCAGAGTCCAGGTGAGACAGTGTTTCATAGACTGTCGGGTTGTTTGTGTACAGGTGTCGTGTGGGGCGCACCTACTGTCTGTTGGGGTAACGGTACTAGGGAATGGAGCTGAGTACCTGGTGCCCAGTGAAAGACTATAGGAGGAAATGTGTAAGTATTTAACTTTATTTTTATTATAGTGATGTCTTCCGGTGAAGTGTTTTTGAGAGTGTTACGTGAAATTGCTCAGTGGTAAATATCTGTTTACGTTATGTGCTTATACATTTATCAACCCTTCCACGTTTTGTTCTGTCTTTCATTGCAGTACTTTAAATAGAATTCGTATATACTATTAGTCTTTGTTATGCACTTCCGTGTGACAATTATTGTATCATTATTGATTGATTGTTATACTATTTCGCATTTAATACCTTGTTTGTTACAATATTGTTGCTAGGGCATTGTGGGACTTGTTTATTGTGTGTTTAGACAAAATAAAAAATTACAGGTTGAAACGCTTCATTATAGGAACACTGCAAACGTCTTCTCGAATTTCTCTGGACACCCAACATTTCAACATATCCCCGTACATTTGTTCACTATGGAGGAAGAACTGCAGCAAGCTAAGAAGGCTCACACCCTGGCCAAACGGGCATTTACAAGGAAAGGCAATATCTTTGAGGATACAGCCAGACAAGCGAGTGTTTCAACGGCAGCCCTAACTGAGATTTATGAAGAGGTCTGCAGAGGTTGTGCTAAAGTGGAGGAGTGTCATAATGGTAGGTGTCAAAGAAGAGGAGTTGAGTAATTGTAACAGTTATATTGATGACTTAGAAGAAAAGTCCAGATTCTGTGTAATTATAAGAAAATGCTGGATATGAAGAAAGAAAGAGTGCAGTGATAAAAAGGCTAAAGTGATGGCTATGCAACCGCCTCATTTTAGTGGAAACATAATGGATTTTCCAGATTTTAAGGAAGACTGTGAAAGATTGATGGAACATAGTTTTGGAAAGGATCCTTATATTTTAAGGTCATGTTTGAATGGTGAAGCTTAAAATACTGCCAACGGTATTGAAAATGACTATGATGAAATGCTCAGTCGATTAGACTTAAAGTAGAGTGATAACCGCAAGTTGGTTGATTCATTATTTTCAGACTTGAAATCAATTAAGTCAGTAATGGTGACAGCAAAGGGTTCGTCAATATGGTCGAAAGGGTTGAAAGATGTTGGCTAGACTTGCAGAGAATTAATCTCGAAGGAGAAATGAACACTGCCAATACAGTAAGCTATGTAGAAAAGTTATTGCCTATGACACAAAAACGTGAATGGGTACAAATGGGAGAGGCACATAAAAGTTCCAACAAATTATTTAAGTTTATGGATTTTTTGCTTAACGAAAAATGAGTACTGGAATACATGAATTCAAACGTCAAAGCAAGTTCGAATGCTAGAGTTTGACATAATGTAGCATATCAAGTTAATGATGAGGATAATGTTGCAGTGTCCATTCAAGATCCCCCAGGAAAACATAATGAATTACTCCAGCGTGTAAATCAGCCAACCCAAATAGTCACTAACTTTAGCAAAGTCAAAGTTGGATATGATAATGTTAGCTCACAAGTGGGGAAGTGCTGGGTGCGTGAAAATGGCGCTCATAACACCTGGAATTGTTCAGCATTTGGGAACATGAGTAATGCTTAGAAGGTTGAGATTGTAATGAAGGGGAGAGTATGTTTCAATTGTCTGAAAGCTGTTAAAATTTTGTTGCCTCATGAGAAAATTTCACACCAAAGGTGTGAAATGTTTCATCACCCATTACCTCACGGAGCATTTCCAGAGGATCTAATGCGTAGTACTACTCTTTCTGTCAAATCTAAGTGTCATACAAGGAACAAAGCACTACTAATGATCAGTAGGTTATATAACAATGGCATACCTCTGAGCACGTTATGGGATCTTGGAAGCGACATAACACTTTTGACGTTTTCTGCTGCCTCTAAATTAGGTCTGAGAGGTAGAGAGGTAGGGAATTGACTATCACTAAAGTAGGAAGAGGGGTAGAAAGAATAAGGACCAAAGAATATGTGACCCAAGTGATTGGTCTTGAAGGTAAATATTGGTACATTACTGCTTGTGGCATAGAAGAGATAACAACTGAGGTATGTCAGGTAGATCTCACAAATATCATTCATCTCTTTAATGGTATCAATCTGTCTGATATAGAACGCTCTGTTGGTGAAATAGAGTTATTAGTAGGGTCTGACTGGTGTACTCTTATGACACAAGTCATAAGAGTACACCATTATCTGTCGGGAATCTACAGCTGATGCAAAATATGTTCAGACATTGCATACACGGCTCACATCCAATGAGCAAGTTTGAGTCTTCAAACAATAATAGTTTCAACATTACAGTTAGTCATATATCTAGTGAGTTAAATGTAGAAGAAATTAAATTTTAGGATCATGGAAATCTAAAGATGCGGTTGGATAAATTTTATAGCATTGAACGTTTAGGCACAAACTGTATACCAAAATGTGGAGGTGCAAATGTGGATTATGTGCTCAAGGTGATAAATTTTATAGAATCAAGGAAGAAAAGAGTTATCCATGTTTTCACAAAGTTTGGAGTATAACAGTAAAGAAAAATATAGGACTGCCCAATATCCCTGGATCAAAGACCCAAATGACCTTTCTAACAATGTTGCTGTGGCTATAACAAAGATGAAGTCAACAAAGAAAAAGTTAAACAAGTTAGGATATGACTATAAACAACTGCACAATAATCAAATACAGGATGACAGATAGAGGCGTTGCTAGAAAATTATCTTGGAAGAAATTAATGCATTCATCACCATTAAATCTTAAAGTAGAATTCGGTCTCAACCCCAGTCAGAATGGTATTCATCTCCACAGTGAATTAGTGATTATTGAACTAAAAGACCACATGTATTGAATGACTTGGTGGGAATTTTGTCGAGATTTCGTTATGTTACGGTTGTAGGGGGACATTTTTAAAATGTAAAATGCCATAAGATTGAGAGAATTAGAAAAACACAGCCACAGATTCGTCTGGTGGAATGCAGATACTACTAGAGCCCCTAACCATCATATACTTACAGCTGTGGGTTTTGGAGACAGACCTAGCGGTGTCATTGCCATAATGGCTCATAAGAAAACCGCTTATCTGAAAGAAATTGAATTTCCGAAGATAAAGGACATCATAGATAGAAATACCTATGTGGATGATATCGTTTTTTCGTTGTGAAGATGTAAACAGAGCTAAACAACTAATGTGTAACATGAATTTGGTGCTACATGAAGGCGACTTCAGGATTAAGTATTGGATCATGTCTAATAAAGAAACTTTTAATGAAGGATTAAAATTGTTATCTTTTTACAAAGAGAAGGTTTTTGGCTTAAACTGAAACCCTAAGAGGGATATATTTTTCTTCAAGATTAGGTTGGACTTTAGTGAATCAAAAACAGCAGTTTAGAGAGTGAAATGATCATGAGTAAGCCAAACAGGAGAATATCTAAAATCTTAATAAGTCAAGTAGCAGCGATTTATGATCCACTAGAGTTAGTCATCCCTTTTACTCTGAATGTCAGTGTTAATGAGGTAGCTCATTATAGCTAGTCATTCTGAAGGCATTGCATGTGGTTGGGACGACTCAATGCTTGACAAAATGAGAGAGAAGTGGAGTGAATTCTTTGACTATATGTATGAGTTGGAGAAGCTGTCATACACGAGATGCGTAAAACCCTCGGGCACAGTGGAAGATCCTATGCTCATAATATTCTCAGGTGGCTGCTCCACAGCTTCTGAAGCATGTACTTATGTTAGGTGGAGTATGAGAGAAACCTTCATGAATTACAATAGGTCTTTGCTAAGAACAGGATTGCTCCCACCAAGAAACTAACAATACCTAGGTTGGAGTTGTGTGGTGCAGTACTTTGATGCAGACTAAGAGCTGTGATTGAAAAGCAATGAGATTGGACATTCAAAACGGTTGTGCACATTCGTCCATAGTGAGAGCACAAATTCAGAAAGAATCCTATGGATTTAAAACATTTGTACCCAACAGGGTAGCAAAGATTCAGTCTAGAACGGACCCTAATGAATGGTGGTGGGTTAAAACTATGGAGCGAATCCCGCAGATTTTACCACTAAACCATGTCATCCCACCGCTTTATATAATAATTCTGTAAGGAAAAAGGGTCCAGCCTACTTGTCATACCCATTTGAAACTTGGCCAATAAAGTCAGTTTTGTGATGAGTAAATTCCTGATAAAGTTGGTGTTGTTTTGACATGTGAACAGAGGAATGTGTGACAGACATAACTAGATTTAGCAGCTACACAAAATTATTGCGTGTTACTGTAAGAATTATTGCAGCATTTAAAATAAGATCATTAAAAGCTGTGGTATGTCTGCCAACTCCTGGGTTGATAAATGAAACTGAAATGTATTTCATCTAGATAGAACAAAGCGAACTACACCCTAATTGGGAGAAAGCCTACCGTCTATTAGGTCCAAGTATATATAGATCAAGGTATCATATTTGTAGGAGAAAGAATTGCTAAATGGTTACAGGAAAATTGGAACCAAAATAGATATATCCTGATGCCTTCAGATAGCAGCTTTATGAAATTGTATGTTCAGCACTTACGTAATGCTGACCACAGTAGAGTTGAGAGTACTCTCGCAAAATTGCAAATCAAGTATTAGGTTATTGGTGCCAGAAGACTCATAAGATATATGAAGAATAAATGTATCGTATGTAAAATGCTAGATACTCCAGCTGTTGCCCTAAAGATGGGTCAAGTTCCCCCAGAAAGATTACATCCTACTCCACCATTCTATAATACTTACTGGACTTATTTGGACTGCTTACTATCATAGATACTGTAAAACGTAGAACATATGGGAAAGCTTATTGTGTGATCTTCAGTTGCCTCGTGTCACGAGCAGTATATGTGGATTTAGTAGAAAGTTATGACACAAAAGGCTTCTTAACAGTTTTCCAGAAATATATATATATATATATATATATATATATATATATATATATATATATATATATATATATATATATATATATATATATATATTCTACATGTATTTAAAAGATTATATATTTTATTCTAAAAATATTATATATTGATTATATAAACTATTTAGTATTGATTAGATTCAATGTATTTGTAATTTGGAGAACATGTTTTGTATGTGGATTTCTTCTGGGGCGCTGCTGGGTCAAGGTGAGCAGCGGAATCTAGGTGAGACAGTGTTTGATAGAGAGGTGGGTTGTTCGTGTAAAGGTGTCGTGTGGGGCACACCTACTGTCTGTTGGGGGTAACGATTCGAGGGAATGGAGCTGCGTACGTGGTGTCCAGTGAAAGGCTATGAGAGGAAATGTTTAAGTATTTAACTTTATTTTTATTGTAAAGTGATGTCTTCCAGTGAAATGTTTACGAAAGTGTTACGTGAAATTGTTCAGTGGTAAATACCTGATTACGTTACTTGCTTAAATATTTTTTCGCCCTTGCCACGTTTTGTTCTGTCTTTCATTGTAGTATGTTACATAGAGTACGTATATACTGTTCGTCTTTATGTTATGCACTTCCGTGTGGCAATTATTGTATCATTATTGACCGATTGTTATATTGTTTCGGATTTAATACCTTGTTTGTTACAATATTGTTTCTGAGGAATTATGGGACTTGTTTATTATGTGTTCAGACAGACTTAAAAACTGCAGGTTGAAATGCTTCAGTAAAAGAACATTGCAATCGTTTTCTCGAATTTCACTGAACACCCAACACTCATTTTTTAATTTTGGTACCCTACACAAAATGTATCACATGAGAGGTGAGAAATGCTCAGAAACACGCAGACTTGTTTTTGGTAATGTTGTTATGTTTCCTGATATAGGATGCTTTGCTTGCGTTTGATGTCTTTGATACCTAACACGTGGTGTTTTGTGACACTATGCTAGAAGCATAAGACACTATTGACATAATTTTTTTTTTTCACATTCTTTCTTAGTTTACACGCATATATGAGTTTTAGTATCCTAAAAGATGTATATACCAAAAGAGTGATAAATTCCAGGAAACACAAAACACACGTTTTTGGTGATTATGCTGTTTCCCCATATAGGGTGCTTTGCAGCCCTGTATAAGCGTTGTGTTACCAAATTCGTGGTGCCCTTTGACACTATATTAGAAACACATGACAAAACACTTTTCATCCAATATTCACACAATTTTCACATTTTGCATAGTTTGCCCACATTTATTGGTTTTATAATCCTACACAACGTGTATCCCATAAAAGGTAAGAAACACTCAGAAACATGCAAAAGACTCATGTTTGGTAATGCTGTTCTGTTTCTTCATATGCTTCTACTGGTACGCATGCTTTGTATGCGTATCTTATTGTTAGATAACGTGCTGTCTTGTGACACGGTGTCAGAAACAACGTCTGTGTGACCCACCAGTAGAAGCATTGCTGGATAAAGTAGAAAAAAAATAACTTCTGGAGCTTTTTGATAGTTATACTACAGTACCTATCATCGATGCTATACACGTCCATTTTTGAGCAGAAAATAGCCTTCCACAAAAAAAAAAAAAGCTGGAGAAGCTGCAAAACAGAAGAAACAAATGTATTGAGAAGTGCATAACAGAGGTAACAGTGTCTGGCATCGAGGTGTACATTCATCACTCTTTTTCTCGACCTAAACCTTCCTAACCTTGGTTTAACACAGCCTGCTGTCATGCTGTACATGATAGAGAGGTGGCCCACAAAAGGTTCTTGAGCCTTCCATCACCAGAATCTCATGAGCTTTATATTTTTGCCCAGAACCATGCCAAGTCTGTTTTCCAACTAGCCAAAAAAACCCTTCATTAATAGAAAGTGTCAAAATCTTTCAAGATCTAACTCTCCTCGTAAATTTTGGCACCTAGCCAAAAATATCTCCATTAACTTTGCTTCTTCTTCTTTCCCTCCTTTATTTCAACCAGATGGCACCGCTGGTGTCACATCTATCTCTAAAGCTGAACTCTTCGCTCAAACCTTTGCTAAAAACTCTACCTTGAACGATTCAGGGATTGTTCTTCCCTCTCCTCCACCCTCTGACTACTTCATGCTACCTATTAAAATTCTTCGCAATGATGTTTTCCGTGCCCTCGCTGGCCTAAACCATCTGAAGGCTTATGGACCTGATGGGATCCCTCCTATTGTTCTCCAGAACTGTGCCTCCGTGCTTGCATCTTGCCTAGTCAAACTTTTTCAGCTCTGTCTATCAACATTTACCTTTCCTTCTTGCTGGAAGTTTGCCTACGTTCAGCCTGTTCCTAAAAAGGGTGACCTCAAACTAGCGTCCTATTGCTTTAATTTACTGCCAATCTAAAGTTTTTTAATCTCTCCTCAACAGGAAGATTCTACAACATCTATCACTTCACAACCTTCTATCTGATCGCCAGCATGGGTTCCGCCGTCAAGGCCACACTACTGGCTTTCCTTACTGAGTCTTGGTCATCCTCTTTTAGAGATTTTGGTGAAACTTTTGCTGTTGTCTTAGACATATCAAAAGCTTTTAATAGAGTCTGGCTCAAAGCTTTGATTTCCAAACTACCCTCCTACCTTCTATCCTTCTCTCTATAACTTCATCCCAAGTTTTCTTTCTCAGCGTTCTATTGCTGTTGTGGTAGACGGTCACTGTTCTTCTCCTAAATCTATTAACAGTGGTGTTCCTCAGGGTTATGTCTGTCACCCATTCTCTTACTATTATTCATGAATGATCTAAACCAAACTTCTTGTCTTATCTTCTCCTATAATACCACCCTGATGATACCACCCTGCACTTTTCCACATCATTTCATAGATGTCCAACCCTTCAGGAAGTAAACAGTTCACACAGGGAAGCCACAGAACGCCTGACTTCTGATCTCTCTAAAATTTCTGATTGGGGCAGAGCAAACTGGTATTGTTCAATGCCTCAAAAACTCAATTCCTCCATCTATCAACTCGACACAAGTTACATACAGTTATCCTCTCTTATTCAATGACACACAACTTTCCCCTCTTCTACACTGAACATCCTTGGTCTGTCCTTTTCTTATTCTCTAAACTGGAAACTTCACATCTCATCTTTTACTAAAATAGCTTTTATGAAGTTAGGCATTCTGAGACATCTCCGCCAGTTTTTCTCATCCCCCCCCTCCCCAACCTGCTAACTCTATACAAGGGCCTTATCCGTCCATGTATGGAGTATGTTTCACATTTCTGGGGGGGGGGGTTCCACTTATACCGCTCTTTTAGCCAGGGTGGAGCCAAAAGCTTTTCGTCTCATCAACTTCTCTCTTCTAACTGACTGTCTTCAGCTTCTTTCTCATCGCCGCAATGTTGCATCTCTAGCTATCTTCTACCGCTGTTTTCATGCTAACTGCTCTTCTGATCTTGCTAACTGCACGCCTCCCCCTCCTTCCACAACCTCGCTGCACAATTTTTTTTTCTTTCTCTCACCCCTATTCTGTCCTGTCTAATGTAAGAATTAACCAGTATTCTCAATCTTTCATCCCTTTCTCTGGTAAACTCTGGAACTCCTTGCCTACTTCTGTATTTCCACCTTCCTATGACTTGAACTCCTTCAAGAGGGAGGTTTCAAGACACTTATCCTTCAATTTTTTGAGTACCGCTTCGGACCCTTTTCGGGAACTGGCATCTCAGTGGGCTTTTTTTTTTTTTTATTGGATTTTTGTTGCCCTTGGCCGGTGTCCCTCCTACATAAAAAAAAATTATATATATATATATATATATATATATATATATATATATATATATATATATATATATATATATATATATATATATGTATGTATATACAGCTGACAAACGCAAGAACTGCTTTGATTAGCCAACTTGTGTCTCAGAGACATACTGATAATAGTTTTTATGGTTAGCTCACTTAGATAAGCGGTATCCAAGCAAGGAAGCACATCGATGAGGAAGGATGTCATGAGAATTGCACGACTTAAAACGGCCAAAAAGGGGTCGTCACTGGTATACATTACCAGATATGAAGAAGCCTTGAAATCATATATCAATTTTTACAGGTTATTAGCTGTAATCTGCTCCTCTGCTACTTTTTTCAGACAGTAGCTAATATTCAGACAGTAGGTTGCTGCGGAAAATTGGAATTAGCGAGTATGGGAAAAGCCATTAAACAGGTGGCAACTTCAGCAGGAGTAGATGACGAAGTAACTTCAAGGATACTCAGGCGATCCCATATTATTGCACTGTGGGAAAACAATCCCAAGTTGCAGACCATTGTTCATATTCCTTGTCTACTACCAGGAGGTTGTATGAATAGTCCTCCAAGGTGAAGCCTGGCTCCCATATGGTTGAAAAGTTTTATAGTATCCACAAAGCCACAGAAGGCGATGTGGTTGACATGAATGATGAAGGAGAGGATGACGAGACACTCCTCCCCTCATTGTAAGATTATTGCTATTATGACAGTGATGATGATGAAAGAAAAAATATCTCGCATGTGTCCTTAAATCTACTTACAAACTCTTGTCCTCCTCATTTATTTTAGGCTTGTCAATGCTCTTCAACAATCCTCGAATGAGCAGTCACCTGAAGAGCTGCTAGTCAGTCCTGCAGAACCCTAGCGGGGATTCGCTTTGAGGTATAAAGTTTTTTTAAAGGTGATTTTAGCTTATTTTGCACCTAAATAACACATTTTTACCTGCTAACCCTTGCTCAGCTTTGAACATTTTTCACAATAAGAGTTCCTTTATGTAAATATAATGTTGTGACAACCATAACCTACGATATGGTGCACTGGAACTTGGTCACACCCACTCAAAACATGAGCTGGCAAGAGTTCAAAGCATAAGTCTCCAAGTTGTCTACTTTTGCTCGTATATCAATGATGGTTCTTTCCAACTTTGTAGGAAATAATGTCATAGAGATTGAGTGATTGGCTGTAATAGTGATAACAGTATAATGTACACATCAGTGTCATCTCTAACAACTCCAATATGCTTTCTCTCCTCAGTTGCTGCACGAATGGCTTGTGCAACTACTACTGAATATTCCTCTTCATGGGTGTTTTCCAGATTATGTCTTGAGGTGACACCTTCTCGTGATATCTCAGTAGGGATAAGGTTCTGCCCAGTCACAAGCAGTTTGCTGTAGTATCTTTCAACAAATGTGTTGCCATTCACAAGTCTTTACTATGCTCTGAACAAGTTGTTTACTTCATGTAACTCTGCATTAAAAAATCAATAAGTCTTTCACTTTATCATTAACTGTACATTAGTGAAATTAGGCTACTCAGTAACGTATCACTTGTCATCAAACACGTAAAACACATAAATATACATACAGCATAATCACATAATAAGATAATCAAACACAGCTTGTAAAATCAAAGACAATAAAATATGTAGTCACTAGGTGTGAAATGCCACGGAAAATATTGCTGTGCATGACCCTTTCAGCCTCAAGGTGCCTTTAGGTACACACTTAGCACTGCAGTAGCCCAAGACGGTCAGTACATATAGCGGATCCATAACTGTTGTCGTCGGATTCATTTGGCTAGTGGGAGCGAGGCACGCACACATGACACCTGTCTGGACTTAGCAGATTACTGAGAGCGGAAAGGGCAGCAAAACACTGTCTCACTGGCATTCCTGTCTTTATTGCCCACACAGGGCAGTACCACAGGATATGAGGCACACTAACATGTTACAGTACAAGTAATGATCGTACCACCAAGCCTCACTCAGCAAAGCGTCTATATCGCTGGGTAGTGCTTCCCACCTCATAGTACAGCAGCACTGCACAGCACACTACAGAGTCACAGCTCACCAACAACGTCGCACAGCTGTCTCCTCCGGTGGTCCACATTGTAACAAACCTCGCAGGCATCACACACACCCACACCTCAGCGTCTGGTACTCACTGTCTCAGATTGCCAGGGCACACAATCCTCACATGTTCCACAACTCAGTCACATAGTGGCAGTAGCAGGCGACTAGAGTCGTAGCATAACACAATGGGAGCATGTTACAGACTGTCAACACAGGTGCTGCGTAGGCAGAAGACAGGCACTTTCTCTCTCTCTCTCTCTCTTGGCTTCGCTTCTATTTGGCATCACAGTGTGGAATAGATGGGAAACGGGCGCTCTCTTTCTTTCAGGGCTTCACTTCTATCTAGCGTGCAGTGTGGCATAGGCGGGAAACGGACGCTCTCTCTCTCTCTCTCTCTCTCTCTCTCTCTCTCTCTCTCTCTCTCTCTCTCTCTCTCTCTCTCTCTCTCTCTCTCTCTCTCTCATGGGGGCCACCACAGCTCATTATATAAGGTTGGTCCCTTCATGATTGGCCAGCATACTGCTGCTCTCCCAACCAATCATCTTCCATGCCTCTTCTGGTCTCTCTAGGCTGCCTTTGCTTAAAGCCTCTGCATCATTACCAACGCCTAACTTCACTACCCGGGGACACAGTGCTATCAACATCACCCTCCCGCCGCAACAATATCATGTTATGCATCATAATCCAGTATTAGATCAGTACATGAAACACATAAAATATATGAAAGCCACAGTATACTGAACACATGAAAATCGAGATACTCAAGACAAAGGAAAAATTTTCTTAAGTATTATTTACAAACAGAGCTAGGCAGAGAATGACCGGAGACCTTATGGTGCTCCTGAATGTGTGCACCTTCCAAAAACTGACTGACTGAGGTCTGCCTGACTTGTTCTGTACTCCACCTTATATTCTTTCCTAACTACAGCAGCGACAAACTACATGCACTGCTACATATATTGCTATCCTTAAAGTCTAAAATTCGACTAGTTTAATACACATGATCGCCAGAATTTCAGCTTGTCTACTTTTCGTCACCAAGGGCTTAAGATTTATTTTATCCTTAGGGCACACTGCATACTCACTCCTACACACACACTCCTCCCACTCAGTTTCTTATGTCCGTCTAGCACACAACTCTGGGTGGGTCACCAGAGGTGAGGCGTTGTTGTGTTTTCATTAACAAGCTATTAGTCCGACATCGTCTTAGGCCTGATTTACACCAGCCCGTTACCGTTACCGTCACCGCCGTCACCATCCGTGATGTCACAAACTTGACGGCCGTCCGCTTCAGAGGAGATGAATTCCATCACAGGGCAATGGTGTGACATCAGCCCATCAGTCCCAGAAGAGCGCCCAGTTAGTCCAACGAGACGAAAGGAGGAGACGGACAGTATGGGCACGGCAACTACTGCTGAAGAGGCCGCTATGAGGAAAGACGCGGCAACACCGCTCACCATACACCCTCAGCACAGCTGTGGCAAACACACAACATTCGAGGACGTGTAATGAGGACCAACTATATAGTATGCCATAGGCTCCATGGAAACTGTTTCTATCAGCCCTCATCTCTACCTCCATAAGGATCTTGTGCTTTCCTCATAGCGGCCTCTCCAGCAGTAGTTGCCGTGCCCATATTATTTGTCTCCTCCTTCGTCTTGCTGGCCTAACTGGAAGGTCTCCCGGTTCCGAATCATCCAACAATAAGAGAGCAGCAATAATCTGGAGATCCTTGTGGTCCATCTTGTTTTGTTGCGTGTGTGGGACTGAAAGGTTGACGTCACACCTTCGCCCTGTGATGGAACTCATCTCTGAAGCGGATGGTCGTCAAGTTTGTGACGTCACAGACGGTGACGGCGGTGACGGTGATGGACTGATATGAACATCTAACTGACTGTCTTCAGCCTATTTCTTATCGCCGCAATGTCGAATCTCTTGCTATCTTTTATCGCTATTTTCACGCTAATTGCTCTTCTGATCTTGTTAATTGTATACCTCCCCCTTTTCCCGCGGCCTCGCTGCTCTCATCCCTACTCTGTCTACCTCTCTAATGCAAGAGTTTACCAGTTTTCTCAATCCTTTATCCCTCTCTCTGGTAAACTTTGGAACTCCCTGCCTGCTTCTGTATTTCCACCTTCCTATGACTTGAATTCTTTCAAGAGGGAGGTTTCAAGACACTTATCCTCCATTATTTGGTTCTTTTGTTTGAAACTCTCTATGGGACTAGGCATTAAGCGGACCTTTTTTTTTTATACAATTTTTGTTGCCCATGGCTAGTGGCCTTCTTGCATGCATGAAAACACACACACACACACACACACACACACACACACACACACACGCTGCAAATGTGTTGCCAATACATGTTCGTGGGATGGATGCACGTGTGGATGCACCTTAAGACCAATCTTACTAATACAGTGGGGTATGACATACTTGACTTATGACCAATGCGCTATCAGATCCATTTTTTTTTCTGCTTTACAGCAGCTAAAACTTAGCATATGACCAACTTGTCACATGGGTAAGTGCAATATATATATATATATATATATATATATATATATATATATATATATATATATATATATATATATATATATATATATGACTTTACTGGTACATTTGATAATGGTATAAACTTTGTTATACAATGCAGGATAAAAGGTATTGTTTTATAATCGTTTTACTTAATGTAGTTTTCAGTAACGAAAATGTTTTCTAAATAAAGTCTTGCCATTCAACTTATTATTATTATTGTTTTTTTTTTTTTTTTTTGCTTCCGATGGTGATTTTGGAATGAATAATGTTTTTCAGCCAAGTACACTAATGTAGTTAGCGAGCTCCGATCTTGCGTTGCGGGTGCACAGGCTAGTCAGGGAGCGCCTTTTACTTAAGTCCTCAAAACAAGCATAACAAATGGGCCTTGACAAAATTGACTTATTGGCATCTCAAGTGCATCTCTCTCCCTCACTCTTGCCATAGCAACAGTAACCAGCATTAATTACTATTGCCTTTAGTGATGAGTAATCGGCTTTTTTCTAGGGTTGAAACGCATTTTGTTCTGTTCATTTTACGGTGCTTGTAGTGAAGAGTGCGAGACAGTCACACTGATATCAATATACTACTAGAGATAAAGATACGCAGACTGCACTGCTTATGAAGAGAAAGTACAATGGCAGAACGAAATTTTATAATTAATGATTAAAAAATATAATCAACTTTTTTGCTCAATGTTTCTGTCTTCATATTAAGAGGAACTCATTTACCATATGGCTAGCTACTTTTCCTGTTTATTAATAAACAAACCAATGTCAGAGTGGTCACTATCCATGCCTGTCATCTCGAATGCACTGATTAAAAGCAACTCTAAGCTAGGGTTGCCATGACAATGGACGATTGCTCTTTTCAATGGCTCTTTAACAAGCCACACCAGCCAATGAACAGCACCCTCACCAGCAAACCGCGGCGGTAATCGCTGTGTGAACGCCTCAGTGCATATCCATATATTCCTAAAAAAAAAGGGACATTGGCTATGTAAGGGTAAACTTGGCAATCTTTCTGCGAATTTATTGTAGGTGATAAGCAGCATCTTATTTTGATATCTACTGTCTTCTAATGGGTCTCTCTCTCTCTCTCTCTCTCTCTCTCTCTCTCTCTCTCTCTCTCTCTCTATATATATATATACATATATTGTTACACCAGAGGTATGGGTGCGGGTGGCAGCACTGTTGGAGGTGGCAGCACTGGGAGAGGCGGGAAAGCAGAGAGAGCGGAGACGCGTGGCCCGGGAGGAAGCCAGCATGTGAAAAACGCTTTGGAAGCGTTTCCCTGCCTGTTGAGTGCCCTGTTGAGTGCCTGTCGTGCCCTGGGAGACTTGTGGTGCCCCTGTGAACTTGTAAAGCAGTGTACTTGCGGAGGATTTGTCAATAAACCTAGGAAATAGTGCCCCGGCTTTGTGTGTGTGTGCCTTGTCCCGGCGTTCAGAGTGTGATTTATTTGAGGCCCCGCTGCTCTAGTTTCTCGACCCGTGCCCGTGTGGATAACATGCCCGCCCGGAGTGAGGGGTGGGTGCAACAAGTGGTGTCATAGAGTGGGATCCAGGGAGCAGTGAGTAGTGAGAGATGGTGTGTCATCATGGAGTCACAAGATGGCCGCCATGATGGAGCCGAGAGCAGCTCGAGTGAAGTTAAACCGAGCTAGATGGACTTGATTGCTGCCATGCTGACCGGTATGAGGCAGGAAATGGCAGTGGACCGTGAGGCACAGGCTCAGAGGGCACGTGAGGAGGCTGAAAGAACCGATCAGCTGGCACGTGAGCAGGCTGAAAGGACCGATCAGCTGGCACGTGAGCAGGCTGAAAGGACCGATCAGCTGGCACATTGGCAGGCTCAACGGGTGGACGACCAGGTCCGCCATCTTGAGGATGTGCTACAGAGCAGCCTCACGTCCTTGAAGGCGGAAACACAGCAGTACACCGACCAGGCTTGTGACAGCGTCAGGAATGAACTACTGGACAAGGTGCAGACTCTGTAAGGTGAGGTCCAGGGCCTGAGGGAGGAGGTGAGGACGGAGAAGTAGCGGCGCGAGCTGGCAACAGCGCGCATGGAGGAACAGGCGGCCCCACGTGTTCTGGCGGGAACTGCTGTGGTGGCGGACCTGCTGGGGCCTGCCTGGGGCTCTTGGCAAGAACCCTCGGCTCGGGGGCCTTGCAGCGTAGTGTCAAAACCGGTAGCTGCTTCAGGGGGCTGGTGAGCCATCGGACTCCCTCCCTTGAGCCTGGCTGGTGGCAGGGTGGGGCTCAGTCAACCCCTCCCTTCTGCCGCCATCACCCCCTCCGTCTCCCTCCCCCGGCCGCCCTGCCAGCTGCCTGCATGAGTGAGTTGTGTTCTCCACCCCTCAGTCTTTCAGCTTCCCGAAGTCTGGGAAAACGCAGGCTGGTGGAGTACAATGGGAAGGTAACCTGGGAGGCTTACGTTGCCCAGTTTGAGATGGTAGCCTCTGCTCAGGGCTGGAGCGAGGCTGAGAAGGCGCTTCAGTTGGCAACAGCGCTGCGAGGCCCCGCTGTGGAGGTCTTGGGGCACATGTCGCAGGCCCAACGCGCCTGTTATGGATGTGTGGCAGAGGCCCTTCGGCGCCGCTTCGGGCACCACCACCGGGCCGAGGTGTACTGGGCTCACCTGAAGAAGAGGATTTGGGAGTGGGTCGAGACGCTGTCCCAGTTGGCGCAGGACCTGGAGACATTGGTAAGAAGGTCGTATCCCGCGGCCCCACAAGAAATGATTGTGGTGCTGGCCCGAGATTCCTTCATTGACGCCCTAGATGACCAGCAGCTACAAATCTACGTCAAGCAGGCGCACCCTGGGGACCTGCAGGTGGCGCTGGCGAGGGCCTTGGAATTTGAGGTCTTCCTGATGACGACCAGCGGCCAAGGGGCAGCCGCCCAACCCCGCCGTGACCTCCAAGGCCGGAAGGTGAAGGTGGAGAAGGAGCCACCATCGAGGAAGGCAAGCCCAGTTTTCGTGGCTCATGTTGGGGCTGTAGCAAGAAGGGCCACAGATGCAGTCGGTGCCTGAAGGAACGAAGGACGCGTTCTCTCGACCGGCTGGGTTCTGATGCCTTTCAGCCTTGCTGCAAGGACTGCAGCAAGTCTAGCCACTGCTCCAGTGCCTGTCCCAAGCCAAAGGAAGTGGTGCAGGCGGGAAACTCGGACAGGCTGGAGAAGGGGGCCGAACCCCAGCCGTCCTCAGTCCCTGGGCCCCACCTTGTGTAAGCTGCCACTGGACAACCAGCGCAATGCAGGTGGAGGGCTCAGTGGATGGGAACCCATGCCGCCTGACAGTGGACACCGGGGCTGAGAAGACTGGTGTGGCCTGATATGCTGGTCGTCACTCGAGTCCCAGACACGCCACAGAGGCTGTGTGGCATAATGCGGCACTGTGTGCAGCTCAAGGGCCCAGTGGATGTTCATATCAGCGTGGGCAGCGCTGTGGAGCAGCTGCCGGTGTACGTCGCCGACTTGGACGAACCATGTCTGCTGGGGCTCGACTACCTGACACAGAGCAAGGCTTGTTTCAACCTTGGATGGAAGCTGGTGAGGGTGCATGGCCAAGAAGTGCCCTTGCTTCTGGAGGTCAGCTGTGCGGAGGTAGTTGTGGCTGAGAGAGTGCACCTTGCCCCTAGGATGGAGGCCAGAGTCCGGTGTCGACTGTCCAGAGCGATGTGTGGATCAGAAGGCATGGTGGAGCCCACCAAAAACCTACGACTGGCTGGAGGTGTGGCAGCCAGGCGGAGCCTCGTTCAAGCGGGGGAGGAGTTAGTTACGGTGTTGGTAGCTAACCTCTCTGATGAGGCTCGGAAGGTGCCCGCTGGGGCCAAGCTGGGCACTTGTGAGGAAGTGGAGCGCCCTGAGGAGACGCAGAGGTGGCTGCTTTTTGGCCGCTACCCGACTTCCTGGAGGATTTGGCTCTCTGGAGTGCCGCTACCCTGACGGAGGCGCAGACGGAGAAGGTGCGCCACACCCTGGCTCAGTATGTGGACATCTTTAGCAGGGGTGACATGGACCTGGGCTGCACGGGGTTGGTGAAGCACAGCATCAACACAGGAAGTAGTGCGCCCATCACGAGCCTGCCCCGATGTATCGCGCCAGCCAAGCGAGAGGAGATGCAGTGCACCATCAACGAACTGGCAGTGCAGGGGGATGATTGAGCGGTCGGACAGTCCGTGGTCATCAGCGGTAGTCCTAGTTAAGAAGAAGGGCGGCATGCGGCGTTTCTGTGTGGACTACCGGGCGCTGAATGACGTGACTGCCAAGGACTCTTAGTGCTCTTACACACGAGGACACTAGTGTACGCCACCGGTGTCGGACACTAGTGTCCTTGCTCAAGACACCGCCTGGCAACTAGTGAGCCACTCACACACCTCAGTCGGAAGAATGGCGGGAAACGAAGAGCTTCTACTTGTTGCTTTGCTGGCCAAAAAGAAATCGAAGAGGCGCTCTGTAGAGAGGAAGGTGCATGTACATCCCATATTGTCATCAAGAATGAACACAGGAGCGCATCATACACTTTTCAATGATTTGTGTGCTGATGAAAAGAAGTTTTTCAACTATTTTCGTATGAGCAAGCCGTCATTTGAAGAACTTCTCAGCTACGTCAGGAGAGACATCACAGGAACTACCACAAACATGAGAGAATGCATTGCACCAGACGAGAAGCTTGATGTAACTTTGAGGTAAGCCTTATATAACTAGTTGCTGGTACTTTTTGCGTGGACATACATGATAAAAAAATACTAGATCTATTAATAAGACAAAAAAAAATTGATCTATTAGTAATATTTATTTCCTTACAAGTACAGTTCTATTTAGTACAAACAATGAGGTGCTTACTATGCAAGAAATAACTAATTATCATTCATATGGTTGCTGATGTCAGACATGGCTGGTGATGGTGCTGGTGTAGAGTTGTTTGTAGATTAGTGTTGCTGCATTGAGGAATGTTATTCAGAGAATTATGATAACCCCCATGAACTGCTGGTTGCTGGGCATAGTGGAAAACTGGTGATGGCTGTGGAGGCTGGTAGATGGGAGGTGCCTGATGCTGAAAGTGCTGTGGCCATTGTTGGTACACCTGTTGAGCCTGGTAAATGGTAGCAATAATATCCTGCTTTTAGCTTCAATTTTCTGTCTGCAGGTACCTTGTGCAGTTCTGTTACTAAGGATAGTAAGAACATCCTATCCTCGTCGTTTTCATTTGTTGCCTGTTGATTCTCACGCAATGCTTTTTTCTTGAGGAGTTCAATGAGTTCATCATCAGTACTTTTTGTTTTCCGAGACTGGTTATGAGAACGTTTTCCAGGACGTTTCTCAGTCTCCCAAGTTTGCATTTCCTGACCTAGCTCTTGGGAGTCTTCATGTTCATTATCCTGATTAGTCTCTTCATCCATACTGCTTGCAGTGTGTTTGGAGACAGTTTCAAGAAAACGCAGGGCTTCAAAGTAGACATATTGCTTCCGTCCACAGGCACCTGATCCACTCTTTTCTTGCTTCTTCTTCAACAGATCTCTGGCATAGCAGGATCAGATTCCCTTCCACTTCTTCTGAACAACAACCACTGACAAAGAGAAATCATAAACATCAGAAATACGATTTGCAAACTGTACAACGTCAGTATGTGTGTGTGTGTGTGTGTGTGTGTGTGTGTGTGTGTGTGTGTGTGTGTGTGTGTGTGTGTGTGTGCTGCAGTCACAATTAACCTATACCTACTTTTTTAAAATTTTTTGCTACAGGTATCTGGCCACCGGTGACACCATGACTGATCTCCAATACCAGTACAGACTAGGCGTATCTACCATCGCGAAAATCATCCGGGAAGTCTGCAAGGCTATTTGGGAAAGAGTGAAGACAGTTTGTTTTCCTGATGTGACAGAAAGACTTTGGTTGGAAATTGCAGCTCAGTTTTACCAAAAGACTGATTTCCCTCATTGTCTTGGTGCCTTAGATGGGAAACACATCAGGGTAATCAAACCAGAGAATAGTGGCTCTTTGTATTATAATTACAAGAACTACTTTTCGATTTTGCTTCTTGCTGTATGCGATGCATCACACAAATTCATATTTATTGATGTAGGTGCATATGGGAAGTCTTCTGACTCAACTGTGTTCAAGGAGAGTAAATTTTTCAGGAAACTTGAAAATCAAACCCTGAATGTTCCTGCTCCGCAAGAATCGTACTCAGGCTTTGGAACACCCATGCCTTTTGTATTTGTGGCTGACGAAGCTTTTGGACTATCCCAACACATTGTGCGCCCATATGCTGGTAAATTTTTGAGTCAAAAGAAACGCATCTTCAATTATAGACTTTCACGAGCCCGCAGACTCATTGAATGCTCATTTGGAATCCTTGCAAACAAATGGCGCATCTTCCATCGACCACTCAATGTAAGCCTATCACTGGCAGAGGACATCATCAAGGCGTGTTGTGTTTTGCATAATTTTGTAAGAGACAGAGATGGCGTTCGAATTGAGGATACTTTAACCGTGGAAGGGCTCTTTGATATGGAACCTGCTGCAGGGCCAACTTCAAGACTTGCCAGCCATTTGAGAGACAAATTTGCGGACTACTTTGTCAGTGACCAAGGTGCACTTCCATGGCAGTTACAACGTATCTAGACAATGGTGTGGGTGGTGACATGGTGTGGTGGTGTGGGTGGGTGGTGGTGACAAGGTGTGGCTGATGACATGGTATGGTGACGTGGGTGAATGGTGGTGACAAGGTGTGGGTGATAACGTGGTGTGGTGGTGTGAGTGGGTGGTGGTGACAAGGTGTGGGTAGGTGGTGGTGACATGGTGTGGTGGTGTGGGTAGGTGGTGGTGACATGGTGTGAGTAGGTGATGACATGGTGTGGTGGTGTCTGTGTGGTTGGTGACAGGAATGGGGTAACTTTTGTGTGTAATAATGAATAAACTTGTATACGTAAGCACAGTAGATTCTTTACTTACCTTGTGAACATGTAATGAAACAGAAAATAAAAATAAACATAAAGGACTTACGTATTTCTTTCTTTTCTGAGAGGGGTTTCTCTTCAAAATCAGGAATGAGTATCACCATTATTGCATTCCAGCAGTTCTGCTTTTCTATTTTATTTGCATATCCCTCACAAGATGGGTCCCATAGTGCTGGTAGTTTTTCTATTTCACAAAATTTAATGAGGTCCTCCGTGTTCAGCTTCTCCTCCACCATCTTCGAAATTGTCCTTGATAGGCCGTCTCCTTCCATCATGGGATGATGGTGGGTGTCAAACTGAGCATGAGAAGCTGGCCAGTGGGCAGCGGTGGCGGACACTGGTGGCTCCGTGTGAAAGCTTCCATTTAAAACAATGCTTTGCAGTGAGTTGCGGCAACCGTCAGTGTCCGCCACGTGTTGCGGGAGCGAGACACCTAAATATCTGTTGCCCGGAAGTTGTCTGCTTGGGACACAGCTGTTGCCTCGTGTGAAAGGCTCCATTTGATAGATAATATGGGAGGCAACTAGTGTCCGACACCGGTGGCGGACACTAGTGTCCTCGTGTGTAAGGGCACTAAATATATATATATATATATATATATATATATATATATATATATATATATATATATATATATATATATATATATATATATATATATATATATATTTTTTTTTTTTTTTTTTATGTAGGAAGGATACTGACCAAGGGCAACAAAAATCTAATAAAAAAAAAGTGCCCACTGAAATGCCAGTCCCATAAAAGGGTCAAAGCAGTGGTCAAAAATTGGTGGATAAGTGTCTTGAAACCTCCCTCTTGAAGGAATTCAAGTCATAGGAAGGTGGAAATACAGAAGAAGGCAGGGAGTTCCAGAGTTTACCAGAGAAAGGGATGAATGATTGAGAATACTGGTTAACTCTTGCGTTAGAGAGGTGGACAGAATAGGGGTGAGAGAAAGAAGAAAGTCTTGTGCAGCGAGGCCGCGGAAGGAGGGGAGGCATGCAGTTAGCAAGATCAGAAGAACAGTTGGCATGAAAATAGCGGTAGAAGACAGCTAGACATGCAACATTGCGGCGGTGAGAGAGGGGCTGAAGACAGTCAGTTAGAGGAGAGGAGTTGATGAGACGAAAAGCTTTTGATTCCACCCTGTCTAGAAGAGCAGTATGAGTGGAACCCCCCCCCAGATATGTGAAGCATACTCCATACATGGACGGATAAGGCCCTTGTACAGAGTTAGCAGCTGTGGGGGTGAGAAAAACTGGCGGAGACGTCTCAGAACACCTAACTTCATAGAAGCTGTTTTAGCTAGAGATGAGATGTGAAGTTTCCAGTTCAGATTATAAGTAAAGGACAGACCGAGGATGTTCAGTGTAGAAGAGGGGGACAGTTGAGTGTCATTGAAGAAGAGGGGATAGTTGTCTGGAAGATTGTGTCGAGTTGATAGATGGAGGAATTGAGTTTTTGAGGCATTGAACAATACCAAGTTTGCTCTGCCCCAATCAGAAATTTTAGAAAGATCAGAAGTCAGGCGTTCTGTGGCTTCCCTGCGTGATATGTTTACCTCCTGAAGGGTTGGACGTCTATGAAAAGACGTGGAAAAGTGCAGGGTGGTATCATCAGCATAGGAGTGGATAGGACAAGAAGTTTGGTTTAGAAGATCATTAATGAATAATAAGAAGAGAGTGGGTGAAAGGACAGAACCCTGAGGAACACCACTGTTAATAGATTTAGGAGAAGAACAGTGACCGTCTACCACAGCAGCAATAGAACGGTCAGAAAGGAAACTTGAGATGAAGTTACAGAGAGAAGGATAGAAACCGTAGGAGGGTAGTTTGGAAATCAAAGCTTTGTGCCAGACTCTATCAAAGGCTTTTGATATGTCCAAGGCAACAGCAAAAGTTTCACCAAAGTCTCTAAAAGAGGATGACCAAGACTCAGTAAGGAAAGCCAGAAGATCACCAGTAGAGCGGCCTTGACGGAACCCATACTGGCGATCAGATAGAAGGTTGTGAAGTGATAGATGTTTAAGAATCTTCCTGTTGAGGATAGATTCAAAAACTTTAGATAAGCAGGAAATTAAAAGCAATAGGACGGTAGTTTGAGGGATTAGAGCGGTCACCCTTTTTAGGAACAGGTTGAATGTAGGCAAACTTCCAGCAAGAAGGAAAGGTAGATGTTGACAGACAGAGCTGAAAGAGTTTGACTAGGCAAGGTGCAAGCACGGAGGCACAGTTTCGGAGAACAATAGGAGGGACCCCATCAGGTCCATAAGCCTTCCGAGGGTTTAGGCCAGCGAGGGCATGGAAAACATCATTACGAAGAATTTTAATACGTGGCATGAAGTAGTCAGAGGGTGGAGGAGAGGGAGGAACAAGCTCAGAATCGTCCAAGGTAGAGTTTTTAGCAAAGGTTTGAGCAAAGAGTTCAGCTTTAGAAATAGATGTGATAGCAGTGGTGCCATCTGGTTGAAGTAGAGGAGGGAAAGAAGAAGAAGCAAAGTTATTGGAGATATTTTTGGCTAGATGCCAGAAATCACGAGGGGAGTTAGATCTTGAAAGGTTTTGACATTTTCTGTTAATGAAGGAGTTTTTGGCTAGTTGGGGAACAGACTTGGCATGGTTCCGGGCAGAAATATAAAGTGCATGAGATTCTGGTGATGGAAGGCTTAAGTACCTTTTGTGGGCCACCTCTCTATCATGTATAGCACGAGAACAAGCTGTGTTAAACCAAGGTTTAGAAGGTTTAGGACGAGAAAAAGTGAGGAATGTACGCCTCCATGCCAGACACTATCACCTCTGTTATGCGCTCAGCACACAAAGACGGATCTCTGACACGGAAGCAGTAGTCGTTCCAAGGAAAATCAGCAAAATACCTCCTCAGGTCCCCCCAACTAGCAGAGGCAAAACGCCAGAGGCACCTTCGCTTAGGGGGATCCTGAGGAGGGATTGGAGTGATAGGACAAGATAAAGATATGAGATTGTGATCGGAGGAGCCCAACGGAGAAGAAAGGGTGACAGCATAAGCAGAAGGATTAGAGGTCAGGAAAAGGTCAAGAATGTTGGGCGTATCTCCAAGACGGTCAGGAATACGAGTAGGGTGTTGCACCAATTGCTCTAGGTCATGGAGGATAGCAAAGTTGTAGGCTAGTTCACCAGGATGGTCAGTGAAGGGAGAGGAAAGCCAAAGCTGGTGGTGAACATTGAAGTATGATAATGACTCTGTAGTCGTAGCCAGATGGTGGAAAACTCGGAAGATTCAAGAGCGTGGGCACGAGAGCAGGTTAAGTCATTGCGCACATAAACGCAGCATCCAGCTTTGGATCGAAAATGAGGATAGAGAAAGTAGGAGGGAACAGAAAAGGGGCTACTGTCAGTTGCCTCAGACACCTGAGTTTCAGTGAGGAAAAGAAGATGAGGTTTAGAAGAGGAAAGGTGGTGTTCTACAGATTGAAAATTAGATCTTAGACCGCGAATGTTGCAGAAGTTAATGAAGAAAAAGTTGAGGGGGGTGTCAAGACACTTAGGGTCGTCGACGGAAAGGCAGTCCGACCTGGGGACATTTATGGTCCCCTCCCCAGATGGGGACTCCGAGGTTGGTGTAGGAGTCGCCATGATTTTAAAATTTTTGAGTGAAGGGTGTGTGTGTTATTAGGTGCTTGTAGTTTTGTGTGGAGGAAGAGAGTTGTCTTTAGAGGGCAGGCTGTGACTACCCCCTTGTGTTGTGAGACACAAAGGGAAACGTTCAGTGAGGTCACAGCTGGGTTTAATGATAAGTTCACAGCACCCCTTGAACAGTGCTTTAGACCTCACTGGGAGTAATTATCGTTTCGGCATATATATATATATATATATATATATATATATATATATATATATATATATATATATATATATATATATATATATATATATATATATATATATATATATATATATATATATATATATATATATATATATATATATATGCTGTAACAAAGGTTTCTGGGGATATTACTACAGGTGAAAGTACAGGTTAATCTAAGTCGAAAATGTCTTATGCACATATGCATTTTGAGACATTGTTTAGCCGTGGTTTGAAACTTAAGTGTGGCCTGGTGACAGATATAATGGATGGACCATGCAGGTTTCCATGGCGTAATGTGTAAATTTGGATGTTCGTTGGTGAAATTGGGAATTATTCAGTCATGATTTCTATAAGTTTTGGAGGTTTACAGTATCCCATGACGAGATGAGTGAAAGCAACGTACAGGTGATTTACCGATAAACATTACACAATGATAGTGTGGATGTAATAAAGGACAAATAAAATAATAAGCTGCTTGGCACCATGCATTGCCTGCCTGGGCATGGAGGGAGAAAGAGCGAGGCTAGCAGCAAATCAGCTGATTGCTAGTCAGTCACACACAGTTCTCCCCTTAAACTGTAACACTGAATACGAGCAGAATGTATTGCTTAACTTGAAGTAAAGTGGATTGAGGGGACATGGTGTTTCTCCATCATGGTTACCCACCTGGCCCTGTCATTGTATTTGTCACCAAGCCACATTTTAATGGCTAAACAATGCCTTAAAATGCTTATCTGCATAGAACGTTTTTTGACTGAGATTAACTTGTATTTTCATATGTGGCAATATCTGCAGAAACTCGCATTACACCCTGTATGTGTGTGTGTGCGTATTTATTAATTTATTTTTTATATACACCTAAATGACATAAGTAGACGAGGATAACTATAACATAACTAATAACGTCATGTTTGGACAAGTTATATTTCGAGTTGGTCATTGTAGGTTTCAGAAGAGACGCCTGTTCTTGATGACAAAGATATTCGAAAAACGTAGTGCATGTCATTTCAAAGTTAACTTGAACACAAAACTCGCCTTTAACGAAATTCCATTGCTCACTGGAATTGCTAACATTTTCGAGATAGTTCTGACTATATTAATTTTCTTACAGGTTTAGAAGGATACTGTTAACTTCTGACTTAACATGCAATGCTAATCTGTTTTGCAATTATCCATCTGAGTGACAATTTCATCGTACAGTCAACTGGAGCATACAGAACTTTGGCAGCACAATCTAAGTCTTGATAACTCAACTACTTATCACTCTTCAAGTTAATCAATTTTTGTTTTTTTTAAGAGGTGAGTTTTCTTAATCATATCACATTTTCCAGTTAACACAATGCACGCTGGTAAACGGAGCTTCTCTCGAGAATTAACCTTTCTAGTATGAGCTCAGGTGCTTTAACACTTCAGTTACTCTTGCTGCAAAGAATCTCATCCAACACAACTCCGTCGTCTTCTACTGTTAAACAAATCAGAACATCGCCTTGCCAGTCTGCTAACTTGTACCTTATTTGGCATGTACTAAAAATGTCTACCTAGGAAGCGAAATTTGTAAAGAACAACGACTATGTTATTTCTGATAATAAATTGATGATTATTCGTTAGATTTCAAGTATTCGAATACAAATGAGATTATGGTTTCTAATAATAATGATTCGAATATGAATACGACTACGGAATAAAAATACGCCATCCCTAGTCATTATAAGCTGTAAATAATGAGCAGCTAATGTGAGCGCCATCAAGAGCATTTTAAATGTGGCACTTGAATTGGTGCTATGTGACAACTTTGCCAATTACAATTTTTATGGCTTATAATTTAATTTTATATGTTTATACTTATTTTATATTACTATGAGACTAGCTGGTGCATATTATTGGAAAAGAAAGACTATATATATATATATATATATATATATATATATATATATATATATATATATATATATATATATATATATATATATATATATATATATATATATATATATATATATATATAAATGTGGCGCTTGAATTGGTGCTATGTGGCAACTTTGCCAATTACAATTTTTATGGCTTATAATTTAATTTTATATGTTTATACTTATTTTATATTACTATGAGACTAGTTGGTGTGCATATTATTGGAAAAGAAAGAATATATATATATATATATATATATATATATATATATATATATATATATATATATATATATATATATATATATATATATATATATATATATATACATAGATTCGAGGTGTGTAGTACGTGCTGCGACTCGAGGGCATGTAGGCCAAGGAGAGGCAGTGTTTGTCGGACGCTCATGTTCCGTTGCCTTATGTAACGGTGTCACATAATATTGTGCTTTGTACTTATAATTATCTTCCTAGTTAGCAATATAAGTGCATGTATACATGCATGTGTGTGTACGCAGTGGGTGTTTGAGGACAAGATCACGTCACCCTACGTCATAATTTTTTTTCTGAAATTTCCTCTCTGGTATATGGCACACTGGTCACACACAGGGTTGCCACAGCTTGAGTTTTTATACAAGATCTTGGGTTTTCGTCTCCTGTCTTGGGTTCTTGGGTATTTATTGGAAGAATAGCCAGTATCTTGAATTTTTTAAACATCCAGATGAATGAAATCGAAAATATCTAAGTTTTAGTAATTAGTATGGAATATTTGTATATGATAAAGTATTAGCATACCCGGTTATCCCTGACCAACAAGTACCGTTCCTGTTCGTTCCTCGGAGAGACCCGCCAGACGCAATATACCCGTGCTTAACTCGTACCGTACGTGTCTCTTCCTAGGACAGACCCCAATGGACGCGTCCCGTGACTCCCGTACCAGATCAGTCTCCCGCCCGCTACCTACCGCTAGTCACAGGTCTACAGCTGCGCGTTTGGTTTCACTCATTAACAATGAGTTGCAGTGATAATAGTGACACAGAGAATCCCATTCCCAGCACTAGTGGATGTAATACACCCCCTAAAAAGAAAAGAAAACCATGGTATCACCAAGGATTTAATGCGGAATGGCTGAATGACCCAGAATTCAAAGAGTGGCTTAAACCAGATGCAAATGACAAATATGTTGCTTTATGCAGTGTATGCGATTGTAAATTTCGTAACACAAATAGAAGTGGACTATTAAACCATAAGTCATCGTCTAAGCACACAAAAAACCTGGCAGCAAAAAAAAGTAGCATAAAAATGCAACAATTTTTTTCAAAGAAAAAAACTGCAGAAGATCCTCAAGACGAAGTAGCTACTGCAGAGTTGTTACTTTCTGCATTCATGGCTGAACACGGAATGCCCTTTCATCAGGCTGAACATCTGAGTGAGTTGGTAAAGAAAATGTTCCCAAAGTGTGAAGTTGCCCAGAAAATGTCTATGAAAAAGACAAAAGCATCGACAAGAAGTTCCCTGCTTTGAATGGAAACCATCAAAAGATCTCATAAGTGACATGAAAAATGGCAAAATTCGTCAGCGATATGGGACCAAGTGTAGCAGCAGCCAACAGGCAACGCTGTATCCTGCTGATGACACGGAGGTTGCCAGTGGTAGCGAGGAAGGAACACAAGTTTATGTACAATAATATTCTGCTGTATGAAAGGTGAGTTAAAGAAGCTACATTTGTGTTCTCATGTTCATGTAAGAAAAATTAGTTTCATGTACCTTGGATATTTTAAGTCGATCTTGGAGATTTTGAATGAGATGTCTTGGATATTTCTGTTTTGTCCAGTGGCAACACTGGTCACACATAAAAGTCAAGCATTACTTTTCTTTGGAACTTCAGTTGGCAAGATGACTTCACAGAGCAAGGAAGGGCTTCGCCAAGTGAGGGAGAACGAGCTGGATGCACTGAAAGAGAGGCTAATCCGCCACTTGCCCCATTCCTTCATTGTGAGTATACACTTCCGGAGACAAATAGACATGAAATAATTTCCATTTAATTTTCGCCTTGAATGACAAATAAAGGAACTTTCTACCAAGGTGTATGGCAGCGTGTGTTTGGCTAAGCGTTACGGCCTGCATTGCCTCCACCCCGTCTCCATTCTGGTACCTGTCGGCACACGTCTTTCGTGTTTCACTGTCATCTGCACTAGAACTTCAGACGTAAGTACAGCGCTGTACCCTGTCCTTTATCTTTGTTCAACCTTGCTTTCCCGTACTGATAATCTGTACTAATTCTAATAGACCTATATCTTTCCTGTAATGTGGGGACCAGAACTGCACAGCGTAGTCTTGATGAGGTCTGATCAGCGCCAAGTATAACTTTAATATTAATTCCGGCCTTCTACTTTTAACACTCCTAAAAATTAATCCTAGTATCCTATTTGCACTGTTTCTGGCCTCTATGCATTGTTTTCTTAGACGGATTTCAGAGCTAACTATAACTCCTAAATCTTTCTCGTACCCTGTACTTACCAGAGTTTCATTGTTTAATGTGTACCTACTGTGTGGGTTTCCTCTACCTACGCTAAGTACTTTGCATTTGTTGATATTAAATTGCATTTACCATCTGTCCGTCCATTCATTCATCCTATCTAAATCTGCCTGCAAGGCAATGACATCGATTCTGACCTAATTAATCTATCTATCTTTGTGTCATCCGCAAATTTACTAACATCACTACTAATTCCATTATCCAAGTCATTGATATATATTAGAAATAACAATGGCCCTAATACTGATTCCTGTGGCACCCCACTAATTACATGACCCCAATCGGATTTCGAACCGTTTATTACAACTCTTTGTCGCCTGTCGCTAAGCCATGACCTTATCCAGCCATCCTTCCCATCTATCCCGTGTGCTCTAACCTTTCTCAGGAGCCTTTAATGGGGTACCCTGTCAAATGCTTTACCAAAATCCAGATATAAGATATCATAACTATCACCATTATCTACTGCCTCGTACAATTTACTGTAAAAATTTAACAAGTTTGTCAAGCAAGACTTCCCCTTCGTGAAGCCATACTGTGACTGATTTATCAAGTTATGTTTGTCTAAATGTTCCCTAATGTTCCTCGCTATTATTGACTCCAATATTTTACCTACAACTGAAGTTAAGCTGACAGGTCTGTAATTAGACGCTAAAGTTTTATCTCCTTTCTTAAAGATGGGTACTATATTAGCCTGCCTCCACATTACTGGTACCTCACCAGACTCAAGTGATTTCCTAAAGATAGAAACTTACGGCTCATTAATAACCTCTTTGCATTCCTTAAGTACTCTGGGATATATTTCATCTGGTCCTGGTGTCTTTAACTTTTTTAGTCTATCTATAACACGGAGTGAGAAATATATATATAGGCTTGTAAACTTCTGGACGGCCGAGAGAATGATATTAATCATCTCGAGGTGCTTTGGGACACCTGCACTGCAAACATCCAACCTGAGACATGGGAAAGAGAGCGGCCGGATCAACGTTAATGCCCAGTGGGACAATAAACCCCAACCGGCCAGACCTGTGGCTTGCCCTGGGCCGACAGGGTTGGGTCACTTATGACAGGTCAACCATGTCTTGCATTGCTGACACGGTGTTTTATCCATTAATTATAATACCTGACCACCATGGTTTTTTGTTTTTTCTGCTTTGAAAATAAGAAAATAAATTGCAAGAACTAGGCAATTATAGTGTCTCAAGAATGTTTCCATTGCGACAATGAATGGTAACGTCACTGAGTGGGTCACACCGCTCAAATGAGACATGCGGTAATGCCTTAAACGATTATATATATATATATATATATATATATATATATATATATATATATATATATATATATATATATATATATATATATATATATATATATATATATATATATATATATACGAGTATATATCAGGCGTCGCCTGCAGTACTATACCCAAGCGCCATTTCTTAAAATTCTCAGGAAACAGCTCTAAAGTTTTCAAAGTATAGAAAAATTTTCTCCAAAACTATTACAGCTAGGATTCTTATACCCTTTTAAAGCTCATAGTTTCTATATTTCAACACGAGTCCTTTGTAAATCATTTTTTTTTTGTTATATTTTCTGTGCCAAAGGACTCGTGTTAAAATGGTATCACAGAGAGATAATGGATTTTTTTCAGGTATTTTCTGAACCATTTTCTTTAATTTGTAAATCATATTTTTTTTTTATATTTTTCTGTGCCAAATTAAAGAAAATATTTCAGAAAATACCTGAAAAAATTCCATCATTTAATAGCGTCCCTTGCCAGAGAAAATGCAAATCCCAACAAATAATAATAAGAATAATAAAGTTTCACATGATACAGAGCGAGTGATAGGTACGTGTTTGTGATATAAAACAAAGCAGGCGGGCCCGCTTCAACCCAGGCTAGGGACGAGAGCAAGAGTAATCGGAGCACGCTCCACACAGACTTGGAACGAGACTGTCTATCCTGGTTTGGCGCATGAGTAGTCATGCACGCTGTCCTCTCAGGAACTGGTGGATGAGTATACTACTGCACCAATATATAGGCTAAAGCAGCCCTTTAGCCAAAAAGGTCCAAAATCTAAACAATTATTATGGACTTACAACCTTATTTTCTGAGCGATGTCTCTCAATAACCATATAGAACAGACCTCTGTGATACCATTATTTCTCTGTGATACCATTATCTCGAATTCCGTAAGGGTGGCGCTTGGGTATACTACTGCACGCGACACATCATATATATATATATATATATATATATATATATATATATATATATATATATATATATATATATATATATATATATATATATATATATATATATATATATATATATATATATATATATATATATATATATATATATATATATGAGAGAGAGAGAGAGAGATGGCTTGGGTAAGAGACTCGAGGGATTAGCATTAACACGTAAAGGGTATACCAAAGTCTAGGAGAGTCAAGTGTCCGGTAGTGTTTATCGAGTCACCAAAACAATGTCAAACTCTGCGCCACACCCCGGAACACTGCCACCCAATGGGGAGTTTTCGGAACTAAACCGTTAGATGTCGTTGCTGCTCATCTAATTATAGGAAAGAGAGCTAAAATATTGTTGTAGTAAATCCCAGGTGCGTAAAGATGCATAGAACATTGATCATCATGATGTAGCGACTTTTCTATATCCGGTGTGGGTAATATTGAGAGAACGTGGTCAAATTATTTATTTATTTTTTTGTGTGTGTGTGATTATCGAGTAAACTGCTAGCATTATCTTAAATAAAGCATATTACAAGTATAAAAACAATTGATTTGGGCAATGAAAAAATAAAAAATCACATTATACTATATAGTATGACAACCTACTCAGTAACATCGTGATATATGGCTTTTTTTTTTTTTTTTTTTTTGTGGGCATTTTAGCATCCCTCTCACGAAGCGAGCGACAAGGCAAAGTAATGGAGAACCAAAATAAACATCTCTCAGGCGATCCTGCTGCTGCTGTAGTGTCCAGCTACCGTAATCCATTGCTTAGGGCGTAGTGGAGATGGGCACCGCAGCAACATTCAACTTCTTGTCCAACAACGTGTTTCTTAAGTTCAACCAGCGCGGCCGAGTCAGGTGTTTGTTTTGGTTCGAGATACAGCATTACTATCGCCAGGACACTCGAGTTGCCAATTTTTTTTTTTTTTTATTAAAATTGCCGTTTCCATAAACTAGGAAGGAGATCTATGTAATTTGGACTTTTGACTGTCACAGACATGTTGCCTTTATGTTTACTGTCGTCTAGATTAAGAAGTTTCCAACCAAGAGTGTATTCATTTGGAAATCCTAAGATGACCAAATAAATCTAAATGCCGATTCACTAGAAAATCAACTTATATACATTTGTTCATGAAAAGAGTTTGATTTTACTTGTGTTACTACTTAGAAGGGATTACGTTGAAAAAAATATATTATATAAGCCCATTGCATCTTCATGTAAATAGAATAACACTGTAGGTATTGTAACGCCCGGGTATTATTGTTGTTTAGTCTAAGTTGCCTTTATTTCTTTCTGTGGGATTGAGTGTGTGACGTGCGTGTGTGTGTGTCAGCTGTGCCTGGTGTCTGGCAGTGGTGCATGGATGGCGGGAGAGAAGTCGCGTGACTGCAGTGACTGGGCAGTGTGTTGTTGGCCCCGCTCTGGATAACTTGTCTTTGCGTGTCCTCCGTGCCGAGTGCCTGTTGCGTGAGCCTGAAGAGTTTGACTGTCCCTGCCTGTGTCTGTAACTGCCTGTAACTAACGGAACTAGTAAAGGAAGAAAGTGTTGCCCACTGTTTGTCTACCCGCTCTGTCTGGCTGTGCGTGAATCACGTGGGACGTGGTACCCTTAGCATCTCTTGTCTAGCCTGCTGGTGTTCCCGAGTGCTGTCCTGACTGTCGGGGAATTGTGGGCGTCTACGGGAGTGCTGAGGTTTGTGCTTTCGTAACAGTATATTTGATATTGCTTGTATGTGAGAGAAGAGTTTGTGTCTGTGCTGCTGCTGCCACCTGGTGACAACCACTAGTTCTGAAAACTCCCCATTGAGATAGCATCCAGGGCCCGCCATGCTCCGCCGTGAGGGAGGGGCTTGTGCCTCATGCGATTGTGATGCAGTCATTTCAACTCCACACCTAGGCTTACAGGATTAGGCATCTGTACTACGGCCACATTAGACGCACGGTAATTATTACTTTTCAAGAAAAAAGTGCATATAATGCGCCCGCAAATACGGTATATTAGGGGGCCGGCTGGAGCCTCTGAATAATCAACACTCAAAAAATCCTTCCTGCCCCAACATGGGCGGGAGTCACTGATCTAAACTCGTGTGTGTGTGTGTGCGTGTGTGTGTGTGTGTGTGTGTGTGTGTGTGTGTGTGTGTGTGTAACGTACTCTCCAGGGGAGAATATTATCAAGGGATCCTAAAACTAGGGCTGATAATTTCGGGAATATCTCAGTGTGCCTGAGATTCCTCTCTGTCAGGTGTTCTTCTTTGCCTTTATTAACCCCTAGTGATGTTGTCACCAATATCTTCTGTCTTGTGTATCCTCTTCTTCCGGTGTCATATTGGATATGCACTCCCCCAAAATAAGTACTCCCCAGTACAAATTCATTATTAAAGGTAATCCCCGAGTCATTATTCCATATGGCAAATGTACTCTCTCCTGTGAAATAAGTACTCCCACACTTAGGAAGGATGAGGAGGTAATGAGACATAGAAACGAATTTCGTGAATTCAATTCCAATTCGACTATCCTTTGTGGACTCGAACGTGCTCGTCTACGCATTTGAAACTGAGATCGCGGAACGAAACCGACCCAGCCACAAAGGTAATTGAACTTTACAGTTTGCTGCCAGTGTCCTGATTGTTGTTGACAATGCCGCACGTGCCATTTGACTTTATATATCAGTATCTTCTGAAAGGTGTGTGGCCCCCTACTGTATGTACCAAAGGGGAAAAAGCCAACTTCCGAAAGGCATGTAGACCCTTTGCTGTTAAGGGTGAAGAACTATTCTACAAGAAGGTGAAAAATGACGAGACTGGAGAGAAAGTGGAGGTAAGATAAGCAGACATGTTTCATCATTAAAGCATTCTCTCTCTCTCTCTCTCTCTCTCTCTCTCTCTCTCTCTCTCTCTCTCTCTCTCTCTCTCTGTTTCATCATTAAAACATTAAGTTCATATAAGAACTTCGGGCTCGTTGAAGTAAAATCTCGTACCTATTTATGAAATGAAATCTATTATTGGTATTGTACCAAGGCCAATACACAATCAATCCATCATTAACCCTCCCAGACAGTCAGACTCAGACTTAAGACTAAGGAGTCTTAGTGATTCATTGTTAAAAATACCAGGGTTTACATCAAAGAATTGCCTTACACACTCGTATGTTTTTCTTGCACTTTCTACATGTTCAACTGTACGTCTCTTTCCCTCACTCCCTCCCTCACTCCACTCCAGCCATCCCTCCATCCGTCCCTTACTCCCATCCTGTCTTCTTTCCATCCCCTTCCTCCTTCTCTCCTTCCCTTCCTCCCTCCCTCTAATTCTTCATCCATCCCTTTCTAATATACTCCTTCCTCCCCCAGCTGCTGTTATGTGTCCTCTCAACAAAGACTGAACAACAACGAGCAATTCGATGTGCTTACAAAGGCCTTGGTACCAGTATTGAAAGTAAAAGTATGAGTGGACATCGGGTAATAACGGCAATGACGAATGTTCTAAACAGAAAATTTTATTGGCGTACAATGGATGCTGATATCAAAGAATATTGCAAGCAATGTCAGATGTGTCAAAGTCTATCCCAAGTGGAGGCAAGAGAAACCTCCCTTACAGAATGTTCCTGTCCCAAAAGCTGTGATGCAACAGATTGGAGTCAACATTGCTTAACTTCCTGAGTGTGATGAATATCATTACTTTATCCTTGCAATAGATTATTTTTCCAGATGGACTGAAGAGGACCCCTTGAAAGATAAGACAGCAGCTTCAGTGGCCAACTTCCTATTCAAGATAATATGTCGTCATTCTTATGTCAAAATTCAAATCAATGACCAAGGAAGAGAGTTTGTGAACTATGTGTCTACAGAGTTGCATCGCCTCACTGGAGTCCATCAACGAGTGACAAGTGCTTATCATCCACAAGCAAACGGCCTTGTCGAAAAACAGAATGGGACCATCAAGAATAAGCTTCTCAAGGTTTTACAAGGAAAACTTGATGGATGATCAAGATGTCTTGAGCCACTGCTATTTGCTCATCATACAACTGTACATCGATCAACAAAGATGACACCATTTTTCCTAATGTATGGAAGATGTATGTATGGATTGCCGTATGTATGTATGGAAGACGTAATGTATGGATTGCCTGTAGATATTGCCAACCTTTTAGATAGTGATGATACTACTGATGACAACTCCAATTCTATTCATGAAGATGATAGCAACTCTGATGAAGAAATCTGGGAGTTTGATGAAGATGAAGTGATGAAAGTGATGGAAGGAATGATGGAGATTAAGGAAAAGGCACATGATGCAGCTCATAACAATATCAAATTTGCATAGGCAACGCAAAAACAGCAATATGACAAAAGTCAAGGACTGACTCGTTCTTCCCTTACAGAAGGGCAGCAAGTTTTACTGAAGGATATGTACAGAAAGGACAGGAAAGGTGGTAAGACCGCTTTACCTTTCAAGGGGCCTTATGTTATCGTAAAGATTTATGACAATCAAGCTTGTACACTGAAGAATGAAAAAGGTGAAGTTCTAAAGATGAAGCAAAATATTGCTAACTTGAAGCCATTCTTTGCTCCTCTCAAAGAAGATGAAAGTCTAGAGGAAGAAAAGGAAAAGGAAAAAGAGACAGCTGAATATGATGTTAAAGTCAACAAGATCGAACGAAATGCTCCTTGCACTTACAACACTGTCACTGGTCACTGGCAAAATCAAAAGGCTGCTCAACTACAACTGACTATTCAGAGCAATCATCCCCCACGAAAAAGAGGATGTTTACTCACCAAGCCAGCAATACTTGAGAGGATGAATGGTGATAGCAATTGTTTCTTTTGGTACGTATACTATACAATCTCATTTAAAGTACAATTTGTGTCAATGAGAGCTTGAATAGTCTGGCTTAATGAAACTTTAAAACCAATCTCATTCATGTTTTTTTTACAGGGCCATCTCGTTTGCTATTACTGAGGCTCAGTCATCGCACGTCACAATTAGGAAGGCTACTGTTAACCATATGATGACAAAAACAGAAGAGTTAAAAAGCCATGTGCAACACGTTGAAGAACATCTGGGCAAGATGACAACGACCAGTGAATGGGCAACAGATGCCGAGCTATTTGCAGCGGCTTCACTACTTGAAACAGACATAATTCTGTGGTTACAGAGGAGATTGGGCCCTGTTTGGACGAAATGTCTTGGAAAAGTCATGTAGTCTCAGCGATTCGGATCTTTGTGATAAACGTGTTATTTACCTGCAACAACATACCAACAGTAACCATTTTGATTATGTCAAAGGAATTATGTAGATATAGATCGTAAATATAAATGGATGTTATTGATCATCTGCAGAGGGACAAATATACAATTTAAGGTAATTTTGTTTTAATGATTTTAAATTGTATGGGAGTATTTATTCCACGGGGACCAATCAATATTCCATATGATATATGTACCGGGGAGTCCATATATTATATGGAATAATGACTGTGGGAGTACTTTTATCATATGGAATTTCTGCTGGGGAGTATTTTCTTATGGGAGTCCATATTTCATAGTTGTCTCGTATCTCTTTGATTTCCATCTCTCCACCTAAGCCTGTCTTCCCCTGTTAGGTGTTCTCAGAGGAATATCTTTGTATACACAGAATGTTGAGCCGCATGATTGCTTCCTCCCAGACAGAAAAGAAGGTAACTGCATTAATTAAGTTTTAATACCAACCATGACAAATAAAAAGTTCTGAGACTTTAGAACTTTACAGGGACCACACGACATCCAAGTGTTCTGGAGCCTTGAGGAACACACTGCCGAGGACGTGGCCGACTACCTCTTTCACACCCTTGATCTGGATTGGAGTCAACATTTGTTTTCAATAAGCCTCCCTGATATTCTGCTGCCGTCAGTGAGTTGCGCCAATTTGGTCTTTTTGCTGTATCCTGGGTATAAGCTTTGCTTATGAATCAACACAGAAATAATAAAGCAAGACAGGATTAATAAAATATAATTCACAATAGCGTTTCTCTCAATATAACACTAAGTGGCGTTTCTTCTGCAGCTCCAGTTGCTGGAGAACATCGGAGGCCGGCAAGTGCGGATTCAGCCCAAGTTACATGGACATCTGTACATCTTCCAAGAACCAGCAATACTGAGCACCAAGCAAATAAAGTTGGTGCCACGCCAATGTTTATAAATTATTTTTGAGTTAATATACATACATGTAAAGTATGTCAAGTTTTGGATCTGGGCGTTGAAACATAAGAAATAAGGGAAGCTGCAAGAGGTGACCAGGCTTACGCATGGAAGTACCTGCATGAAATATACCACCTATCATCCCCATCCATAAATCTGTCTAATCTTCTCTTAAAGCTCCCTAATGTTTTAGCACTAACATCTTGATTACCAAGTCCGTTCCATTCATCTACCACTCTATTTGAGAACCAATTTATTCCTATCTCTTTCTTAAACCTAAATTTTTCAAGCTTGAACCCGTTATTTCTTGTTCTGTCCTAGTTGCTGATCCTTAGAATTTTGCTTACGTTCCCCTTGTTATAACCCTTATACCACTTAAAGACTTTTAACAGGTCCCCTCCTAACCTTACGTCTCTCTAAAGAATGTAAATTTAACAGTTTCAATCTCCCCTCATATGGAATACTCCTCATCCCCTGTATCCTTTTAGTCATTCTCCTTTGTACTGATTCTAATAGACCTATATCCTTCCTGTAATGTGGGTACCAGAACTGCATAGCGTAGTCTAGATGAGGTCTGACCAGTGCGAAATAGAACTTTAATATTACTTCAGGACTTCATTGGGGTTTCTCTTACAGGCTGCTCCCAGAATATCAAGTGACCCACCTGAAGGAGGATGACGTGTCACTGATATGGAAAAACTGGGAGTTCAACTCTTTGGACTCAGTGAACAGTATGAGGCACAGCATCATCAACTTCCCGTCCGTTGGCATCCGCAAGCGCATCCCTACAGACAATACCGGGCAGCTGCAAGAGGAAGCAGGGGAGACATTAGTGTCGTGGGTTCGAATGAGTAAATATGGGTATATGGGCAGCACCTTCACGTTACCGCAGCATCGACGCAGAGGTTTGGCTAGCACGGCTACTCTGATCTTGACTCGGCAGCTACAGCAGGAGAGTCTCTTGCCTGCTGTCATTATTGAAAATAGCAACACCGCTTCCATCAAATTCCATAGTGATCTGGGGTTTGAGCGGCAATGTGCCCTATCTATGGTCGTGCTGCTGCCCGCTTAGGTTACATATGAACAAACAACAAAGCCACACAATGAATGCAGTGACAGAGATCACATTAATTAAGCCTTCAGGATTTCAAAGCATGAAACACTTGTGCTCGCACCAACGACGTGCCTTAACACTGAAAATCGTTGCGACACACATTGCTTTCCAAGTTATTATTTTCCTGCTCATGTCAAGACACGCTATACGAGGTGGGTGCGTTTAATAACCACGGGAAGACACAATCGCCCATTGTCCTACACACACGTGCCTGCTTGATTGCGTGCGTGCTTGATAAAGAATGCAGTGACAGAGATCACATTAAGCCTTCAGGATTTCAAAGCATGAAACACTTGTGCTCACACCAACGACGTGCCCTAACACTAAAAATCGTTGCGACACACATTGTCTTCCAAGTTATTATTTTCCTGCTCATGTCAAGACACACTATACGAGGTGGGTGCCTTTAATACCCGCGGGAAGACACAATCGCCCATTGTCCTACACACACGTGCCCAATTATTTACATATTGATTTCATATTGTGAGCTCTCATATTGTACCCTTAGATTATATTACATTGCTTCACTTGAATTTATTTGTCTACCGACCTGTATTAATTTGAGATGCATTTCCAGATAACTTAAAAGATGACTTAAGGGGGTATATCAGCCTTTTTGACCCATTTTCTATCAAAAAATGGTGAAATAAGATATTTGCTTAAAAAAATCAAACCCTGTTCTGCCAATATTTCATAGATTAAGTTTGTGTTCTGTGGCCATTTTTATAGCCTCTAGGCGGCATTTAAAGAGACATGTGCTTAGGGGTGGCATTTGAAGGTTCACTGTGAAGCATAGAAAAAAATGTACATTTTCATTTTTTATTCATATATATATACGAGTATATATATATATATATATATATATATATATATATATATATATATATATATATATATATATATATATATATATATATATATATATATATATATATATATATATATATATATATATATATATATATATATATAATTTTTTTTTTGCTTGCAAAACATGGTATCTATCTGAACAGCTGGCGTCGCCTCACTGCCTCAGGAGTCAGGACCACCTCCCGTGTCCTTGGGGACTTTCAAGAGAGCCCAGAGGGTGCAGTGCATAAAGCTGTAAAGGGTGGAGGGGTCGTGAGTTGCATGGGCCAAGCGAATTATTGTTGTCATTGTTGTAGAGGGGTTAGGCAGGCTGAGACAGCGATTGCTTGGTAATCACTAATAATGACATGGTAATGTTTTGGGATTTCTGTAACAGCGGTCGGTTACGAAGGTGAAGACCATATATTTCTTTCTCGTTTATTATTTTTATGATGAATAAATTTACCACTCAACACGGTAATATATACATATATATATATATATATATATATATATATATATATATATATATATATATATATATATATATATATATATATATATATAAATAAGCCTTTCAGTTTAGTGAGTGGTTGCTTAGTTGGAATTTCTGTTAAAGGTGGGATCAGGATGAGATCAGATAAGTACTTGGGAGTGTCACACTCTGGTGAATGAGATCGACAGAAGCCTCCTCTACATACTCACACATAGTTCCTTAGTGAGAGTATAGCTCTCATTGCACTGTGTAATGAAAGAGGAAATAAAAAAAATCTGACCCATACATCGACCCATGTTTTTTAGAGACAGGTAATTTTCTTGATGGAGAGGGCAACACATTTAACTGGGAATTTATAAAAAAAAGACTTCATAAGCTACAAGAAAAGGAAGGGTAATGAAAGAGGAAATAAAAAAAAATTGGATCCATTCATCCATCCATCCATCCATGTTTTTTGGAGATAAGTAATTTTCTTGATGGAGAAAGCAAAACATTTAAGTAGGAATTTATAAAAAGACTTAATGAGCTATAATGAAAGGAAGGATCTGTATCTCGGGAATAGGGTTTTTATTTTATTTACTTTTTATTTTTATTTCTCTTTTTTTTTTGTGTGTGTAGGAGGGTACACTGGCCAAGGGCAACAAAAATCCAATAAATAAAAAAAAAAAAAGCCCACTGAGATGCTAGTCCCATAAAAAGGTCCAAGGCGGTAGTAAAAATTTGAAGGATAAATGTCTTGAAACCTCTCTCTTGAAGGAATTCAAGTCATAAGAAGGTGGAAATACAGAAGCAGGCAGGGAGCTTCAGAGTTTAACAGAAGGGGATGAATGACTGAGAATACTTGTTAACTCTTGCATTAGAGAGGTAGACAAAATAGGGGTGAGAGAAAGAAGAAAGTCTTGTGCAGCGAGGCCGCGGGAGGAGGGGAGGCATGCAGTTAGAAATATCAGAAAAGCAGTTAGCATGAAAATAGCGGTAGAAGACAGCTAGGGATGCAACATTGCGGCAATGAGAGAGAGGCTGAAGACAGTCAGTTAAAGGAAAGGAGTTGATGAGACGAAAAGTTTTTGATTCCACCATCTAGAAGAGCGGTATAAGTGGAAACACCCCCAGACAAGTGAAGCATACTCCATACATGGACGGATAAGGCCCTTGTATAGAGTTAGCAGCTGGGGGAGGGACGGAGACGTCTTTGAACATCTAACTCCATAGAAGCTGTTTTAGCTAGAGATGAGATGTGAAGTTTCCAGTTCAAATTATAGGTAAATGACTGATCGAGGATGTTCAGTGTAGAAGAGGGGGGACAGTTGAGTGTCATTGAATAAGAGGGGGTAGTTGTCTGGAAGGTTGTGTTGAGTTGATAGATGGAGGAATTGAGTTTTTGAGGCATTGAACAATATCAAGTTTGCTCTGCCCCAATCAGAAATTTTAGAAAGATCAGAAGTCAGGTGTTCTGTAGCTTCCCTGCATGAAATGTTTACTTCATGAAGTGTTGGACGTCTATGAAAGGACATGGAAAAGTGCAGGGTGGTATCATCAGCGTAGGAGTGGATAGGACAAGATGTTTAATTTAGAAGGACATTGATGAATAATAAGAGAGTAGGTGACAGGACAGAACTCTGAGGAACACCAATGGATTTAGGAGAAGAACAGTGACCATCTACCACAGCAAAAATAGAACGGTCAGAAAGGAAACCTGAGATGAAGTTACAAAGAGTAGGATAGAAGCCGTAGTTATTGAAGGTCTAACTTGACCTCAAGCTTTTATTCTCTTAACAATTCAAAAATTTGCCCCAATATTTTTTATTTCCTACTTGACATACTCTTCCAACCTTATTTTTTTAATTACTCTTGCAGCCATTCTTTCTTTTCTTATTGGAGCCCTAGGGGGTTTAAATGTTACAAAACTACGTAAACTTATAACTTTTTCTTCTATTAATCATATATCTTGAATGCCTATTGCTATAACTATTAATGATATAATGTGATTAACATACTTTTTATTTTACTCTTTTATTTCAAGATCTGTTATTCTTCTTCTTTATACAACCCAATCCTCTTCAATCTCTGACCTAATAAATCAGAATAAAAGTAAAGCTCTTCTTAATCTTCTTCTTCCTTTAAACCTTCTATCTCTTGGAGGCTTACCTCCTTTTATAGGATTTTCACCTAAATGAATTATAATTCAACTTCTTTCATCTAAAATTTTTTTTCTCTCTTAATCCTTCTATTTTCAAGTCTAATTACTCTTTATTTTTACCTACGCCTTTTTATTCCCATAATTTTATTATCTTTCCCTTCCTTCTCCTCCTTTTTAAAAATTAAATCCTTATCAACTTTTTCCCCATTTCTAGCTATTTTTACCTTTATTAATATATTTGGTTTATGCCTGCCAATTCCATTCTCAATCTAGGATTTTAAGTTATGTAAACTAAAGGCCTTCAAAGCCTAAAAAAAAATAACCTCCTTTTAAATCCTAAGTTCCAGTGTCTAACCACATCTTTAGATTTGCTGATATTATTTTATTATTATTTATTTATTTATTTATTTATTTTATTTATTTATTTATTATTTATTATAATATTATTTTTCATTTTACTATAGAACCTAATAAGAAAGTTTTAACTTGTTTTTAGATGTACAATCTAACGTTTACATTACTCAGCCACCTTATTATGCAACGATAATTCTTTTCTACAAATCATAAAGACATTGGTACCTTATATTTTATCTTTGGAGCATGATCTGGTATACTAGGAACCTCATTAAGTTTAATTATTCGTGCCGAATTAGGACAACCGGGAACACTTATTGGTAACGACCAAATTTATAATGTTGTTGTCACCGCACATGCTTTTGTTATAATTTTCTTTATAGTTATACCAATTATAATTGAAGGATTTGGTAACTGACTAGTTCCTCTTATATTAGGAGCTCCTGATATAGCTTTCCCTCGAATAAATAATATAAGATTCTGACTTTTACCACCATCTCTAACTCTACCATTAATAAGAGGTATAGTAGAAAGAGGTGTTGGCACGGGTTGAACTGTTTATCCTCCGTTAGCAGCAGCTATTGCTCATGCAGGGGCTTCAGTCGATCTTGGAATTTTTTCTCTTCATCTCGCAGGTGTATCTTCTATCCTTGGTGCAGTCAATTTTATAACAACCGTCATTAATATAAGATCTTTTGGAATAAGAATAGACCAGATATTCCTATTCGTTTGATCTGTCTTCATCACTGCAATTCTTCTGCTTTTATCTTTACCGGTTCTAGCAGGAGCAATCACCATGCTTTTAACTGATCGAAATCTTAATACATCATTCTTTGATCCTGCTGGAGGTGGAGATCCTGTACTATATCAACATTTATTTTGATTCTTCGGTCACCCAGAAGTTTATATTCTTATTTTACCAGCATTCGGTATAATTTCCCACATTGTAAGTCAAGAATCAGGAAAAAAAGAATAATTTGGGACATTAGGTATAATCTACGCTATAATGGCTATTGGTATTTTAGGATTTATTGTCTGGGCTCATCACATGTTCACAGTAGGTATAGACGTTGACACACGAGCTTACTTTACATCAGCAACAATAATTATTGCCGTCCCAACAGGAATTAAATTTTTTAGATGACTTAGAACTCTTCATGGAACACAAATTAATTATAGTTCTTCAATGTTATGGGCTTTAGGTTTTATTTTCTTATTTACCGTCGGAGGTCTCACTGGAGTTGTTTTAGCCAATTCATCAATTGATATTATTCTCCATGACACATACGAGTATTATGTTGTAGCTCATTTTCATTATGTCCTATCTATGGGAGCTGTATTTGGTATCTTTGCTGGTATCGCTCACTGATTTTCGCTTTTTACAGGTTTATCTCTAAATCCTAAATGAATAAAAACTCATTTTTTCTATTATATTCGCCGGGGTAAATATTACCTTCTTCCCTCAACATTTTCTAGGACTCAATGGTATACCTCGACGTTACTCTGATTATCCAGAAGCTTATACAACATGAAATATTGTTTCCTCTATAGGTTCTATAGTATCTCTTGTTGCTATATTAATCTTTATAATTATTATTTGAGAAGCTCTAGTTTCTAACCGACCTGTTCTATTTACCCCCTTCCTGCCCTCCTCAATTGAATGAAATCACTCTTACCCACCTGCTGATCATTCTTATATAGAAATTCCACTAATCTCTAACTTCTAAAATGACAGACAGATGTATAGGATTTAAGCTCCTACCAGGAAGAAATTTACTCTTCTTTTAGAATTCTTCCTTATCTTTCTTTTTCTCTAATGGCAACATGAACTTTTTTAGGTCTTCAAGATGGAGCTTCTCCCTTAATAGAACAACTAATTTTCTTTCATGATCATATTATAGTTGTTCTTATTATAATTATTACCTTTGTTGGCTATATACTCGCATCGGTTCTCAGAAATTCACTTATTAAGCGATTTATACTTGAGCATCAAACTATGGAATTAATTTGAACCGCAGTTCCTGCAATTATTTTAATTTTTATTGCTCTTCCTTCTCTCCAACTCTTATACTTATTAGATGAAGTTAATAATCCGTCTATTACCTTGAAAACTGTAGGCCACCAATGATATTGAAGTTATGAATATTCTGATTTTCTTAATGTTGAATTTGATTCTTATATAACTCCTACTAATGAACTAGATTTATCAGGCTTCCGTCTATTAGATGTAGACAATCGAACCGTTCTTCCAATAAATACACAAATTCGTATTGTAATTACAGCAGCAGATGTAATTCACTCTTGGACAGTCCCGGCTTTAGGAGTTAAAGCAGACGCCCGACTTAACCAAACAAGATTCCTAATATCTCGTCCAGGATTATTCTACGGCCAATGTTCAGAGATCTGTGGAGCTAACCATAGATTTATACCTATTGTAACTGAAAGTGTTAATACAAACTCTTCTTAAATTGAATTTCTTCATACTCAGATTCACCCGATGACTGAAAGTAAGTGTAGGTCTTTTAAACCCATCATAGTATAGCGCCTACTTCTGGTGACAAGAAATTAGTTAAATTTATAATATTAATTTGTCATGTTAAAGTTATCTTTTTCAAGATATTTCTTAATGCCTCAGATAGCCCCATTACTTTGACTTTGTCTCTAGTTTTTCTTTTTGTTAACATTAATCATTTTTATTTCTTTAAATTATTTTTTTAAACCCTTCAAAAAAATTGATTTTAAAATTTCTTATTTCCATACTACTCCTTAATCTATTTGAAAATTATAGCTAATTTATTCTCAATTTTTGAACCATCTTCAAGAATTTTTAATTTTTCTTTAAATTGAGTTTCAACCCTCTTAGGCCTTATATTTATCCCTTATTTATATTGGGCTTCCCCATCACGATGATCTTTATGCTGAAGAGAAATTATTTTTACTTTACATAAAGAATTTAAAGCTCTTTTGACTCCTTACTCTCTAGGTTCAACTATATTTTTTGTTGGTTTATTTTCTATAAATCTTTATAATAATTTTTTAGGATTACTACCTTATGTTTTTACTAGATCAAGACATATAGCAATAACTTTAGCTCTTTCATTACCTCTTTGAATAACTTTAATATTTAGAGGTTGAATTAATCATACTCAACATATATTTGCCCATTTGGTTCCTCAAGGTACACCCTCTGTCCTTATACCATTTATAGTTTTAAGTGAGACTATTAGAAACATTATTCGACCTGGGACTTTAGCTGTCCGGTTAGCAGCTAATATAATTGCAGGTCATCTTCTAACTTTAGGAAATACTGGTCCTTCTATAAGATCCTCAATTCTTCTTTCAATCTTAATTTTTTCTCAAATTTTGCTACTAACTTTAGAATCTGCCGTTGCAATTATTCAATCTTATGTCTTTGCTGTTTTAAGAACTCTTTATACTGGAGAAATTAACTAATGACATCATCTCATGGTTTTCACCCCTATCACTTAGTAGACATAAGGCCTTGGCCTTTAACCGGCTCAGTTAGAGCTATAATATTAACTACAGGTTTAATTAAATGATTCCACCAATATAATATGAATCTTTTATTATTAAGATTCGTTGCCATTCTTCTGACAATATATCAATGATGACGGGATGTAACTCGGGAAGGGACCTTCCAAGGCCTTCATACTTCTGTAGTAGTTAAAGGATTACGATGAGGTATAATTCTTTTTATTGCCTCTGAAGTTCTTTTTTTCTTTTCATTTTTTTTTTTTTTTGAGCTTTCTTCCATAGAAGCCTAGCCCCTACTGTTGAAATCGGAATAGATTGACCTCCTTTTGGTATCCAACCGTTCAACCCATTCCAGATTCCTCTCCTTAATACAACTATTCTCTTATCGTCCGGAGCAACTGTAACCTGAGCTCACCATGCTATTATAGAATCTAACCATAGTCAAGCTATTCAAAGTTTAGATTTAACGATTATCTTAGGGATCTATTTTTCGCTTCTTCAAGCTTTTGAATATTTTGAAGCTCCTTTTATTATTGCCGACTCGGTATTTGGTTCTACTTTTTTTGTAGCTACAGGTTTTCATGGACTTCATGTTATTATTGGTACATCATTTTTACTTATCTGCTTTTTTCGTCTCTATTTTTGTCACTTTTCATCTAATCATCACGTTGGATTTGAAGCAGCCGCATGATATTGGCATTTTGTAGATGTAGTTTGATTATTCCTTTATGTCTTTATCTACTGACGAGGAGGATATTTTTTTTTAATATATAAAGTATATCTGACTTCCAATCAGAAAGTCTAGAATTTCTGGAAAAAAATCATTCTTACAATATTTTTTATTTCTCTCCTAACTGTATTCATTTGTTATATTATTATAACCTTAGCATCATTAATTAAAAAAAAAAAAGTTTTTGATCGAGAAAAAAAAAACTCCTTATGAATGTGGGTTTGATCCCAAAGATTCAGCTCGATTTCCATTTTCTCTTCGATTTTTTTTCTTATTGCTGTTATCTTTCTTATTTTTGATGTAGAAATCACACTTCTTCTCCCCTTAGCTTCAATTTTTAATATTACTAAAGTCTTCTCTTGATTATTCACTAGAACTCTATTCTTAATTATTATTCTTTTGGGTCTATATTATGAATGATTTCAAGGAGCTTTAGAATTTTTTTTTTTTTTTTTTTTTTTTTTTTTACGTCTAGTTTTCCCTAGTCTGTTAGGGCTGAGACGGTGCCTCCTGATGAAGGACTTTTGGATTTGGCATTTGGGAACCGTTACCCCGAGTGGATGCCCTTCCTACCCTCGGACAGTAGCCAGGATTCGAACCCGTGCGCCTGATGACCACTTGGCCCCCAAAGCGCGCTCGGTGCCACTGTACCACGGCGGCTCCTCAAGGAGCTTTAGAATGATCTAAATAATATGTTTAAGACCATGGTCTAATCTTATGACATATGAGTTGCATTCATAAAATGTTTTAAATAAACTGGTTTTATTAAATCTCTATTAGAAAGCGAAATTATCGCATTTAGTTTCGACCTAAACTTTGGCCTCTAAGCCTCTAATAATTTTGATTGAAACCAAAATTGAGGTGTATCACTGTTAATGATAAAATTGAAGTTTAACTCTTCCAATCAAGAAGGAACTTTATGACAAAAAAAAAAAAAAAGAAGCTTCTAACTTTTTTTTTTTAAGTGGTTAAATTCCGTTTATGTTCTTATTTTTATAGTGTAATTAACACGTTACATTTTCATTGTAAAACTGAAATTTTTTTTCTAAAAATACCATTATTCTCTTTTTTATATCTTGAATTCAAAGTAAATATTACATCTTAAGCGCCACAAGCTAATATTTTTTTTTAAACTATTTGAATTACTTACAAGACTTTCATCTACTTTTGCAGCTTCAATGCAATATTCTTTTTGAATTATATAAATTTAAATAATTAAAACCATAAAAATAATAATTACAACTACAGATATTTTTATAAAAACTTTAATTCTATTTAGTTGTAAAGAATTTAAAATAAAAAATATCTGGGAAAATAAATAATATAAGCCTTGGCCCCCGTAAAATTCAAATCAACCTTTATCTGCTACTCTTTCTATCCGAAATCCTATTCTTAAACTTTTCTCACTCAATTTTAAAGTTCTTAATAAAGGTATAAATCATATTGAACCTATTATTACAACTAACCTATGATTATTTATTCTTTTTAATTAATAATTTACTCTTATTAAATTATTAAATATAACCTACTAACCCCCCAAGAATTCTTACTACTAATACTATTATCTTCATTACTCTTCTTAAACAAATTATATAACATTCTGGAAATACGAGTAATCTTCATCTCAATGCTGATCCGCCTAAAATAGCCCCTAAACCTAAAATTCTTATTGAATTAGTTATTAAAAAATCTTCATCTGAGAGATTCCTAATACTCCTTAAATTATATTCTCCCGAAAGAGAGAGAAAAAAAAAAATTAAACGAAGGGTATATATCACTGTTAATCCTGTTGCTATTACATAAAGCAACAGTGCAATAAAATTAATTCACCTTATAAAAGCAATCTCTAAGATTATATCCTTTGAATAAAATCCCGCTATAAAAGGAAATCCGCATAGAGCTAAATTGGCAATAGTTATGTATGATACCGTTAATGGTATAAATTTCACTAAATTTCCTATAAATCGGATATCTTGGTAACCCCCAACTCTATGGATGATAACACCTAAAAAAAGGTGTTATCATAAAACACATAAAAAGCAAAGCTTTAAATAGTGCATGCCTTAATAAATGGAAAAAAGCTAAATCACTAAAACCTAAAGACAAAATTCTTAATATTACGCCTAGTTGACTTAAAGTTGATAAGGCAATGATTTTTTTTTAGATCGTACTCAAAATTTGCTCCTAGTCTCGCTATAAATATTGTTAAGCATGAAATAATTAATAAACTTCTTTGAATCATTGATCCTTCTAAAGCTGCTCTAAATCGAATTATTAAGTAAACTCCTGCAGTAACTAAAGTTGAAGAATGGACTAAAGCTGACACTGGGGTTGGTGCTGCTATAGCAGCCGGCAATCATGCAGAAAAAGGAATTTGAGCCCTTTTAGTTATAGCTGAAATTATTAAAAGAAACTTCAATAATATTCACCTTTCATCTATATAATATCTATAGAATAAAAAATTTCATCCTCCTAATCTACTTATTAACCCAATTCTTAGTAAGATTGCTACATCCCCTACTCGATTTGAGAGAATAGTTAATATACCTGCATTTGCAGATTTTTCATTTTGGTAATAAATAACTAAAGCGTAGGATACTAATCCTAACCCATCCCAACCTAAAAGAATTCTAATTAAATTAGGCCTTAAAACTATAAATCTTATAGACAAAACAAAAGCTAAAACAAGATATATAAATCGATTAAAAGTTTTATCTTCAACTATATACCTTCCCCTATAATAAAGGACTCTTCCAGAAATAACAAAAACAAATCTTATAAACAATAAAGAAATTCAATCTTATAATACTAAAGTAAATACAATTCTTCTTCTTATTAATCTAAAAAGTTCTCATTCAGTTACATCTATTACTCCTCTCTTAATTTTTATTAATGCTAAAATCCCAGTAACTACTGAACCTGAAAACAAACTCAATATTCTAATTTCATGTATAGAAATTTTCCAAATCATTCTTTTATAAATTTAAAAGATTATTAAATCATTAATAAAGTTCTATTAATAATTATTGCATTTAAAGGAAATCAGTGTAAAAACAATCTTAAATATTCATTAACTTTTCTTGAACAACATGAATATAAAGAATTATAAAAAACTCCATGTTGTCTTAACCTATATATATATATATATATATATATATATATATATATATATATATATATATATATATATATATATATATATATATATATATATATATATATATATATATATATATATATATATATATATATATATATATATATATATATATAAAGTATAGCTTGCACTAAAAAAAATAATAATCTGATACCCAAAATAGAAACTTTTCTTCACCTTAAAACCGTTAAAATCAGTATGATTTCCCCTGCTAAATTTAAAGAGGGAGGCCTTGCTATATTTCTTACTCTTAATAAGAACCATCATTAAACCTATTCTCGGTATAAATGCTAATAACCCATTATTTACTATTAATCTTCGTCTTCCTGTCCGCTCATAAACCATATTAACTAGACAAAATAAACCAGAAGAACATAAACCATGACCAACTATTAGAATTACACTCCCTGCTAATCCCCATCAACTAAAAATTATAATACCACATAAAACTAATCTTATATGAACAACAGAAGAATAAGCAATTAGAGATTTTATATCTACCTGACGTATACATATTAAGCTAATATAAACTCCACCTACGATACCTAAACTTACCCAAAGTCAACAAAATCTTTTATTTACTTCTTGAAATATAATAAGTACTCGAATTAAACCGTATCCTCCTAATTTTAATAAAACTCCAGCTAAAATTATTGAACCAGCAATAGGTGCTTCTACGTGAGCTTTTGGTAACCATAAATTAAATATAAACAGGTAATTTGACCAAAAATGCTAACACAGTTCTCACATACCAAAATTTGTATAGATAAGTGTCTCCTTCTACAGAAACTCTTAAACTAATTACTAAACTCCCAGTTGAAAAATAGTAAATAAATAAAGAAACTAGCAATGGTAAAGAAAAAGCTAAAGTATAAAAAAGTATATAGATTCCTGCTTGCACACGTTCAGGTTGATATCCTCATCCTAAAACTAAAAATTAAAGTAGGAATTAAGGAAGCCTCAAATCTAATATAAAACATTAAATAATCTATACTAGAAAAAGTTAATATTAAAAATAGTAGTAATAAAATATTCGTAATGATAAAGCTTCTCCTAAAATTATTTAAATTTTTAATTTTTTGTCTAGAAATTAAAATTAATGAAACAATTCAGATCCTTAGCAAAATTATAATATACCTCATATAATCTATTCCTAACCTAAATCCCCTATTAAACATTACTCTAACTAAAAATCTAAAAAAAAAAAAAAACCTATTTGAATTATTTTTCATTCTTTATTAAATTTTATCAACAAAATTAAAGGTAATATAAACTTTAACATTCTAATAAATTAAATTTCTTAAATACATAATTTCCGTGTCTTCGTACTACTAAAATCAATATAGTTAACCCTAAAGACCCCTCACATTCAGCTAATGTAAAAAAAAAATAAAGAAAAATAAATTTCCCTACCTACTAAAGTTAATTGACTTCTCATTAACCAAAATACCCCAAACATTATAAATTCCAATATCAGCAAAGAATTAAATATATGTTTATTATATGTAATAAACCCTCATATCCCACAAAAAACTATTACTATAGGAATAAAAATCATTATACTTCTAAAACCATCAGTTTTAATAGTTTAACTTAAAACTTTGGTCTTGTAAACCAATAATGAAACTAGCTTTCTTAAAACTTCAGAGAAAAAGAAAATACCTCTTTATCTTTAATTCCCAAAACTAATATTTTATCTAAACTATTCTCTGATATGAACTTACTTTTTATCCCGTTAATTTTAATTTTATCATTACTATTCACACTATTAAATCACCCTCTTTCAATAGGATTAACCCTATTAATCCAAACTATCCTTATTTCTCTCTCAGCCGGATTAATAACATATACTTACTGATTTTCCTATATCCTATTCATAATTTTTTTAGGGGGTATATTAGTTCTATTTATTTATGTTACCTCTTTAGCCTCAGATGAATCTTTTTCATTTTCATATTCTTCTCTTTTCTTTTCAATTTTTTTTTTTTTTTTTATTCCACTTGCTATTCTTTGAGACCCCCTACTAAACGAAACTTTAACTAACTTACCTCTTTCATCATTAACATTTAACTCATCAAATGTTTTTATTATTAGATGAATTTATAGTACTAACTTAATAAATTTTACTTTATTTATTATTCTTTATTTACTCTTAACTTTAATTGTTGTAGTAAAGATCTCTAACCTATTTAAAGGTCCTTTACGTTTATCTCCTTAATGACAATACCCCCTCGAAAACTCCATCCTTTATTCAAAATTGTTAATAATTCTTTAATTGATATACCCCTTCCTTCAAATATTTCTACTTTCTGAAATTTTGGATCTTTATTAGGTTTATGTTTGGTTATCCAAATTGCTACTGGCTTATTCTTAGCAATGCATTACACCGCCCATATTGATTTAGCATTTTCTAGAGTTGCCCATATTTGTCGAGATGTAAACTACGGGTGGCTTCTTCGAACTATACATGCTAATGGGGCATCTTTTTTCTTTATTTGTCTTTACATCCATATTGGCCGAGGTATTTATTATGGATCTTATATAACTTTTCATGCTTGAATAGTAGGAGTAGTAATCCTATTTATAGTCATAACAACAGCTTTTTTAGGTTACGTTCTTCCATGGGGACAAATATCATTTTGAGGAGCTATTGTTATTACTAATCTCTTTTCAGCCATTCCTTATATTGGAACAGACCTTGTTCAATGAATTTGAGGGGGATTTTCAGTTTATAACACTACACTAACTCGATTTTTTACTTTTCATTTTGTTCTTCCTTTTATTATTGCAGCAATAACTATTATCCATATTTTTTTCTTACATCAATCAGGCGCTAATAATCCCTTGGGTGTCTCAAGACAATTAGATAAGGTTCCTTTTCATCCTTACTTTACATTTAAAGATATTGTAGGATTCACACTTTTATTAATCTTATCTCTCCTTAATCCATATTTATTAGGTGATCCTGATAATTTTATTAGAGCTAATCCATTAGTTACCCCCGCCCATATCCAACCAGAATGATATTTTTTTATTTGCTTACGCCATTCTTCGATCAATTCCAAATAAACTTGGAGGGGTAATTGCTCTGGTTGCCTCAGTAGCAATTATTATAATTTTACCTTTTACTCACACTTCAAATTTTCGAAGTCTAACATTTTATCCTCTCAATCAAATTATATTTTGAGTTTTAGTTTCAGTTTTAATTCTTCTCACTTGAATTGGAGCTCGACCTGTCGAAGAACCTTATGTTCTTACAGGTCAAATTTTAACTGTTACTTATTTCTCTCTCTTTATTATTAACCCTCTATTGTTTATAAGATAAGATAAAATACTAAAATGATCATTTAGTTTATAAAAAATAGATATTTTGAAAGTATCAGAAAAGAGATTTCACTTAATGATTGAGCCAATATATAATTTTAATTATATTTATAAATTTATAACAAAACATAAAGACTTTACCCCAATAAAAAAGAATAGATAATTAATAGAAACTGGTAAAAATCTTTTCCAAGCTAAATATATTAACTTATCGTATCGCAACCGCGGTAATGTTCCCCGAACTCATACAAAAATAAATGCCAAAAATATTGACTTTAAATAAAATATTAAACTACAAGGGCTTCTTCCTAAAAATATAACAACGAAAAGAACTCTCATAAAAAGAATTTTAGAATATTCTGCCATAAAAATTCAAGCAAATCCACCTCTTCTATATTCTGTATCAAATCCTGAAACTAACTCTGACTCACCTTCCGCAAAATCAAAAGGTGTTCGATTAGTTTCCGCTAAACAAGAAGCAAATCAAATTAATCTTAAAGGTAAAGACAAAAATATAAATCAAATATAATTTTGGTATTTACTAAATAACTCTAAACTAAATCCTCCTAATAATACAATAAATGATAATAAAATTAAAGCCAATCTAACTTCATAAGAAATAGTTTGAGCCACTCTTCGTAATCTACCTAATAAAGAGTATTTACAATTTGACGCTCAACCTGCTACTATAACTCTGTAAACTCCTATCCCTAAACAAAAAAAAAAATAAAATAAATAAATAAATAAAAAAAATAAATAAAATGAAATAAAATAAAATTCTTATATTAAATCTTACTAATCCCACATCATAAGGCATGACCCTCCAAACTAATAACGACAAAAATAACCTAAAAACAGGACATAAATAATAGATAATAAAATTTGATATATATAATTGGCATAGTTTGCTCTTTACTAAAAAGTTTTACAGCATCAGAAAATGGTTGAAGTAATCCCATATAGCCTACTTTATTTAGGCCTTTACGAATTTGAATGTATCCTAAAATTTTTCGTTCCAATAAAGTTACAAAAGCTACCCCAACTAAAACACAAATAATTAAAACTAAATAATTTACAATTTCCACTAATAACACAAAACAATTAAACTCAATTACTTTACTATTTATAGAACTTATTCTATTTAACTAGATCCTAAATCTAGCACATATTATCTGACAAAATAGTATTTCAATTACTAAAAAAAAATTCAATTACTCAATCCTTTCGTACTAAAGTAATCCATTTTTCTCTAGAAGATAGAAACCGACCTGGCTTACGCCGGTCTGAACTCAAATCATGTAAAAAATTAAAGGTCGAACAGACCTTCTTCTGTAGCTTCTGCACTATAAAGACATTTTAATTCAACATCGAGGTCGCAGACTTCTTTGATAAGAACTCTCAAAAGAAATTACGCTGTTATCCCTAATGTAACTTGATCTTTTAATCCATAATAAGGATCAATTATAACTCTAATTAAATATAACTGTTTAACTCTGATAGCAGTTATTCAATATTATACCTTTGTCGCCCCAACCAAATAAATCTTCTAAGTTTACTTTTATTCTAAAAAATTCATTTAACTTATTCAACTTATAAAGCTTTATAGGGTCTTATCGTCCCTCTAGAAAATCTAAGCCTTTTCACTTAGAAGTTAATTTCAATCCTAATAAAAGAGACAACTTTTTCTTTGTCCAACCATTCATACAAGTTTTCAATTTAAAAAAATAATGATTATGCTACCTTTGCACGGTCAAAATACCGCGGCTATTTAATATTTTTGTCAGTGAGCAGGTTAGACTATGTATAACCTCAAATAAACATGTTTTTGATAAACAGGCAAGAAATTTATTTGCCGAGTTCCTTTTTTATTTCACAATCTGTTTATAATTTAATCTCTTATTTTGTTTTAGAAAATTATTCTACAAATTTAAATCTTACTTATATAATAATTTTTTCTTAAAATTTAATATTAAATTTGATATTTCAGTACTTCACCAAAGGTATAATAAATTATTATTTTATTAAATCTAAATCAGAACACTTTAATTTCATAACTACTTTTAAGCTTAGAAAACATTTATATTTAATTCTTAATCCTATTGTTTGATTTTACTAGTAATGGGAAGCTTATCCCTCCTATCCTTAAATATTGAATCCATTTTATTTCAATAATTAAATTATATTTTATTCCTAAAAAAAAAAAAAAAAAACCAGATATTATAAAGCTCGATTGACATTTCATCTTTAATATTACATAATAAATTTTTATGTTACAAAAAAAAATAATTATAATATTAGCTATCTTTATTTCGGGATCAACATTTTTCATGTATAATTTTAATTATCCCTGATACACAAGGTACAAAAATTTAAATCTACTTTTATATTTTAAAAATCATTTAATTTTTATTTCCTATTCAATACTTATATTCTATTGCCGCCAAATAAATTTCATTATTAATTACTAATTCATTTTTATATTAATTTTTATATTCTTAAATTAATTTTCATTAAAGCAATAATTTAAAATTCCTCAAAGTATATTGACTTGCACAATAAACCTTTTCAACGTTAACTGAAACGCTATACTAACTTTAGCTCTACTTTGATTTTTCCCTATCCAGGCTCACTTTCCAGTAAGCATACTATGTTACGACTTATCTCATTTTAGTAATGAAAGCGACGGGCGATATGTACATGATTTAGAGCATATTAAACTTATTTATTTATTTTTAGAGCATATTAAACTTATTTTACAATCAAATCCTCCTTCTAATTAACTATTTAAATTAATATTCCGTATTAAATAAATTTTATTGTAACCCATTTTAACTTAAGCATTAGCTGCACCTTGATCTAATATATTTAACATTATTAACAAATCTTCAGTAATTTGTTCTATAAAAATTACCTAATAATGATGGTATACATACTATTCTACAAGCTTAAGTAAGATTCTTCGTGGTGTATTGATTTTAAAAACAGGTTCCTCTGACAAGACTAAATCACCGCCAAATTCTTCAAATTTCAAGTACATAACTTTAAATACTTAGGTTTATAAAATTACTTTTTGGTATAATAGGGTATCTAATCCTAGTTTAAATCAAATTTTTTATTGCTTCAGCTCTAATTTTTTAACTTTTTGTTAATTTTCCTGTAAAAAATAATTTAATTTTACCTTTTTATCTTCCAGGCATTCTTTATAATCCGCTTCGCTTAACAATAACCCAATAAATTCTTATTTAACCTTAGAGTATAACCGCAACTGCTGGCACAATATTAATTAGGCTTTAACTGACTGCTAAATCTTATTTTTTTAAATTATTTAATATTACATGCTGAGAATTAAGAGCTGATAAGAAAATCTCTTGTTATCAATTAAATTTTTGTATGCAAATTTTAAACTCCCATACATTACATGCAAAAACCCTCATACAAAATCAGTAATTATTATAAGAACTAAAAGAAATAATCAAACTTTAAGAGTAAAACTTTAAATTTTAAAATTATATAAAAAAAAAATAATTTACATGTTATTATTTAAGAATATTTTTAATAAATTATTGCTAATTTGCTTTAACCACTAATTATATATTATTTTCTCCTTTCGCTTATTATCTTCCATAGTATATAACATTAAATATTATAAGAGATTATTTATATAAAATTAGCATAATTATATAAATGATATGAGTATATAATAAGATATATTACATAAATATTAATTATAAAAAAATAAAACATAAAAATAAAATGAGTATATAAATTTCAAATATACATAAATTTAAGTATAAATATAGAAAAAGAATAAAAAATAAATGAGTATATTTTTCAACTAAGTTATTATAAATTTTAAAATTTTATAAAGCACACAGTTTATATAAAAAAAGTTATTGAAATTTTGGAAATCAAAGCTTTGTGCCAGACTCTATCAAAAGCTTTTGATATATCCAAGGCAACAACTATAGTTTCACCAAAATCTCTAAAAGAGGATAACCAAGACTCAGTAAGGAAAGCCAGAAGATCACCAGTAAAGCGGCCTTGACAGAATCCAGATTGACGATCAGATAGAAGGTTGTGAAGTGATAGATGTTTAAGAATCTTCCTGTTAAAGATAGATTCAAAAACTTTAGATAGGCAGGAAATTAAAGCAATAAGACCGTAGTTTGAGGGATTAGAACGGTCACCCTTTTCAGTGATAGGCTGAATGTAGGCAAACATCCAGCAAGAAGGAAAGGTAGATGTTGACAGACAGAGTTGAAAGAGTTTGACTAGGAAATGTGCAAGCACGGAGGCACAATTTCGGAGAACAATAGTAGGAACCCCATCAAGTCCATAAGTCTTCCGAGGGTTTAGGCCAGCAAGGGCATGGAAAACATCATTGCGAAGAATGTACGCCTCCATGCCAGACACTGTCACCTCTGCCATAAAGACAGGTCTCTGACACGGAAGCAGTAGTCATTCCAAGGAAAATCAGTAAAATACCTCTTAGGGCCCCCCCCAACTAGCAGAGGGAAAACGCCAGAAGCACCTTCGCTTAGGGGGATCCTGAGGAGGGATTGGAGCGACAGGACAAGATACAGATATGAGATTGTGATCGGAGGAACCCAGCAGAGAAGAGATGGTGATAGCTTAAGCAGAAGGATTAGAGATCAGGAAAAGGCCAAGAATGTTGGGTGTATCTCCAAGACGGTCAGGAATACGAGTAGTATTGTAACGCCCGGGTATTATTGTTGTTTAGTCTAAGTTGCCTTTATTTCTTTCTGTGGGATTGAGTGTGTGACGTGCGTGTGTGTGTGTCAGCTGTGCCTGGTGTCTGGCAGTGGTGCATGGATGGCGGGAGAGAAGTCGCGTGACTGCAGTGACTGGGCAGTGTGTTGTTGGCCCCGCTCTGGATAACTTGTCTTTGCGTGTCCTCCGTGCCGAGTGCCTGTTGCGTGAGCCTGAAGAGTTTGACTGTCCCTGCCTGTGTCTGTAACTGCCTGTAACTAACGGAACTAGTAAAGGAAGAAAGTGTTGCCCACTGTTTGTCTACCCGCTCTGTCTGGCTGTGCGTGAATCACGTGGGACGTGGTACCCTTAGCATCTCTTGTCTAGCCTGCTGGTGTTCCCGAGTGCTGTCCTGACTGTCGGGGAATTGTGGGCGTCTACGGGAGTGCTGAGGTTTGTGCTTTCGTAACAATGGCGTCAGGAGTGGGATGCTAAGTGTGTGCTCGTACAGACCTACGTGACTCGAGTGGAGAAACCATGGCAGACAAGGTGGTAGACAAAATGGCGGGCGAGAGTGGTGCTGCTGACCAGTGTGAGGGACTGAGTGGGTCTAGCCACGACTCTAGTGATGCTGGTGACGAGAAGCCCACCCAGATGGACCTCCTCATGTCCCAACTGGCGAGTATGGCTCAGAAGCAGGAGGAAAGGCACGAGCAAACCGTGGCAACACAAGCTGCCCAAACTGAACGACTGATGGAAGCCCTGCAAAGCAGCCTAGGTTCTCTGAGGGCTGAAACGCAGGCGTATACTGATCGCTCGTGTGAGGCAGTGAAACAGGAGGTAAAAAGTGAACTCCAAGCCTTGCGGGAAGAGGTGGCAGACCTGCGTGAGGGCGCGAGTGTTTGGCGGCAGGGCGCGTGGCCGCCACGTGGCGTCTTGGCGGGAGGTGTACAGCTGCCCGCAACCCCCGCCTGGCCTCCCGTGACTAGCCCAGGACCTGAAGGGAGTGTGGCCTCAGCCCCACCTGCTGTTGGGGGCCTTGGATGGGGCCCTGTGGGGGAAGCAGGTCCTTGGGAAGCACCCGAGATGGCCGTTGGGGGCTGGCCGCCCACCCGGGACAGGAGGGGAGGGCTTAGCCTGCCCACTACACCGCCGGGCTCACCTCCCCGTGCCGCCTCCCCGCCCCCGAGCCCTAAGGCAGCCCGCTCGTCACCTCGTCACGTGAGACGCAAGCCAGCGGAGTACGATGGTAAGGTCAGCTGGGAGTCTTACGTCGCCCAGTTCGATATGCTGGCCTTGGCCCAGGGCTGGGGGGAGGCAGAGAAGGCCCTGCAACTAGCGACAGCGCTGCGAGGCCCGGCGTTGGAAGTGCTGGGTCATCTCCCTGCCAGCCAGCGCACCTCATACGCAGCAGTGTCCGAAACTTTGCGGCGACGTTTCGGACACCGTCATCAGGCGGAGGTATACCGCGCCCAGCTTAAGAAGAGGACGCGAGAGAAGGACGAAACCCTTTCCCAGCTGGCGCAGGACGTAGAAGGGCTGGTGAGGAGGGCGTATCCAAGCGCGGCCGAGGACATGGTCGTTGTTCTGGCGCGCGACGCGTTCGTAGACGCCCTCCAGGACCACCAGCTCCAAATCTATGTGAAGCAGGCACACCCAGCTGACGTGCAGGTGGCGTTGGCACGGGCTATGGAGTTTGAGGCCTTCCTACAGACGACGACCAGCCTCTCTTCTCTTGCCCAGCCTCGCGGTGAGGTACGGGGCCGGAAGGCGAAGGTGGAGCACAAGGCGGCGTCACGGGAGGCGAACCCGTCCGAGTTCGCCGGCCGCTGTTGGGGCTGCAGTGAGAGAGGCCATAGACGCAGCCAATGTCCGAGGGGACGAAGGACGCGCTCCCTCGATCGGCCTAACTCCAAAGCCTTCCAGACGTGCTGCGCCGCATGCGGCAAATCGGGCCACCGCTCCAGCGCCTCCCCCAAGCCCAAGGAGGTTGCTGAGGCGGAAAACAGCAGCGGGCTGGAGGAGGGGGCGACCTCACAGCCTGCCAAGGTGCCAATGCCCCGTGCTGTGTAAAGTGCCACCTCACCGTCAGCGCAGTGCAGGTACGAGGTGCGGTTGATGGAAGGCCTTGCTGCATGACCATTGACAGCGGGGCTGAGCGCACCATCGTGCAGCGGAGGCTGGTAAGTGCTGAGTGGCTCCCGTGCACCGTGGACAGGCTGTGTGGAGTAACGGGGGACTGCATGCCGTTGCAAGGCCCAGTAGACGTTCGAATAAGTGTCGGCAGCGCGGAGGTGAACCTGCCCGTGTATGTTGCTGAGCTGGAGGAAGAGTGTCTGCTGGGTTACGACTACCTGAAGAAGACCAGGGCCTGCGTAGACTTTGGACGGAAGGTGATAAAGGTATGTGGATACGATGTGCCTTTCCTTCCGGAGGTCGGCCGGTCGGAGGTAGTGACGACACGGCGGATGCAGTTGGCCCCGCGCTCTGAGTGTCGAGTACAGTGTCGACTCGCACGGCCGATGCTGAGCACGGAGGGCCTAGTGGAACCAGCCAGCGACTGTCGACTGGCTGACGGAGTGGCAGTCGGAAGGAGCCTCGTGCAAGCGGGGGAGAAGGTAGTCACTGTCTTACTGGCTAACTTCTCCGACGAGGCTCGCAACATACCCGCCGGAACAGCGGTGGGCGAGTGCGTGGAGGTGCAGCGTGCCGAGGCACCGCCGCAGGGTGAGCGGGCGGCCGAGGGAGCCCCGCTGCCGAGCTTCCTGGAGGATCTAGCGACCCGGAGCGCTGTCAATCTGACGGAGGCGCAGACGGAGCTCGTGTGTGACACCCTGGGCCGGTACGCCGATGTGTTCAGCCAGAGCGCCTCGGACTTGGGTCGCACGTCACTGGTGAAACACACGATCAACACTGGCACCCACGCACCGGTCAAGAGCCCACCCCGACGCATCGCACCAGCAAGGCGCGAAGAAATGCAGCGTGCAGTGAACGACCTGGCCACGCAAGGGGTAATCGAGCGATCAGACAGTCCTTGGTCGTCGGCGGTAGTCCTGGTAAAGAAGAAAGATGGAACGCAGCGCTTCTGTGTGGACTACCGGGCCCTGAACGACGTGACGGTGAAGGACTCTTACCCCCTGCCGAGGATAGACGACACGCTGGACGCTCTGGTCGGGGCCTGCTGGTTCAGTACACTTGACCTGAAGTCAGGGTACCACCAGGTGGAGATGGCGGAGGAGGACAAGCCTAAGACGGCCTTCTCTTTCGGGCAGGGCCTGTGGCAGTTTAACGTCATGCCATTTGGCCTCTGCAACGCCCCGGGCTGTTTTGAGCGGCTGATGGAGCGAGTGCTAGACGGCCTGCAGTGGAAAACGGCACTCGTATATCTGGACGACGTGATAGTCTTCGGGAGCACCTTCGAGCAGGAGCTGGGGAGGCTGGAGGAGGTTCTGCAGCGCCTGAGGAAGGCCAATCTCAAGCTTAGCCCCAAGAAGTGCCTCCTCTTCCAGCATGAGGTGCCGTTCCTGGGACATGTCGTCAGCAGTGGTGGCGTGCGCACCGACCCTGGCAAGGTGGCAGCGGTGGCTGACTGGCCCACTCCCTCCAACGTAGCTGAAGTGAGGAGCTACTTGGGCCTCTGCACGTATTACCGCCGTTTCGTGCCCAACTTTGCCACCTTAGCTGCTCCTCTTAACCGTCTCACCAAGAAGGGGGCGAGCTTCCGCTGGGATGAGGCATGTCAGGCGGCCTTTGACAGCTTGAAGGCGGCGCTTGTGGAGGCGCCCGTCTTGCCTTACCCTGACCCGAAGCTGCCCTACCTGCTTGACACCGACGCCAGTGCCGAGGGCGTCGGGGCTGTGCTGTCGCAGGTAAAGGACGGCAAGGAACACGTAGTGGCTTACTACAGCTGCAAGTTTAGTAAACCAGAGCGCAACTACTGTGTAACCAGGAAAGAGTTGTTGGCCGTAGTGAAAGCGTTCGAACACTTCCACCCCTACCTGTACGGCGCCGAGTTTACCGTCCGTACTGACCATGCCGCCCTGAAGTGGTTAAAGACGCTTAAGGGGCCGGAGGGACAGTTGGCGAGGTGGTTGGGGCGCATGGAGCAGTATAACTACCGGATCGTTCACCGCCCAGGACGCGTGCACAACAATGCTGACGCCCTGAGCCGACGCCCGTGTGAGGCTAGTTGCTCACACTGCACCGCCAGGGAGCCCAGCCCGTGTGAGGCCTCCTCACCTGGCGCTCCTGGGGTGTTGGACACAGTGTGCCGCCGTTTACGTGTGCCTGCAAACACCGCCGAGTGCAATGAGCGGTGGCGTGTGGCGCAGCGCAGTGACCCCGATCTAGCCCCCGTCGTGCGTTGGCTAGAAGCCAGCGACGAGCGCCCCAGCTGGCAGGTAGTGGCGGCTGAAAGCCCCGCCGCTAAGTGTTTGGTAAGCCAGTGGGAGACGCTATCAATTGACGAGAGCGGGGTGTTAGTGAAAAGGTGGGAGGCGGTAGGCGGGATGGGCAGAGACGCCTGGCTTGTGGTAGTGCCTCGTACTATGCGGCCGGAACTATTGAAGGAAGTGCACGCGGGTGTGACGAGTGGCCACGTAGGCGAAAAGCGTACCCTTCAACGCCTCCGCCAGCGGTTCTATTGGGGAGGAATGCGCAGTGACGTGATGGAATGGTGCCGGGCCTGTGACGTGTGCAGCGCTAAAAAGGGCCCAGCGCACCGTAACCGGGCCCCACTGCAGTTGTACAATGTAGGGGCACCGATGGAGCGGGTGGCAGTGGACATTGCCGGCCCGTTTCCCCTCACTCCCCGCGGGAACCGGTACATTTGTGTAGCCATGGATTATTTCACTAAGTGGCCAGAGGCGTATGCTATCCCCAATCATGAGGCAGAGACTGTGGCGAGTGTACTAGTCGACCAGTTCTTCTCTAGGTTTGGCGTGCCCGTCGAGCTGCACTCCGATCAGGGCCGTGAATTTGAGTCTCGTGTATTCAGCGAGTGCTGTGACTTGATGGGGATTTATAAGACGCGTACCACCCCGCTCCACCCACAGTCTGACGGCATGGTTGAACGTTTCAATAGGACGCTAGTTCAACAGTTGGCCAAGTATTGTGGGGCGGGGCAGGAGGACTGGGACGTCAAGCTGCCGGCGATGCTGATGGCATACCGTTCCGCCGTCCATGAAGCCACCGATCACTCGCCCTCCCAGCTGATGTTTGGCCGGGAGCTCCGCCTTCCTATTGACCTGGCCACGGGGCGCCCTCCTGATGTTGACCTCCCCACAGTCACCTCTGGGTTCGCAGCCGCCCTGCAGGAGCGGTTCGCGGAGGTACACCACCGGGTGAGAGGCAAGTTGAGGGCAGCGAGTCAGGCCATGAAAGGTCTTTACGACCGGCGAGTGAGGGAGGCGAGTTACGCGGTAGGCGAGAAAGTGTGGCTGCATAATCCTCGCCGCCGGCGTGGCCTCTCTCCGAAACTCCAGAGCCCCTGGGAGGGGCCTTACACTGTCATCGCCGTGATCTCGGGGGTGACGTACAAAATCCAGCGTGGACGCCGTCGCCCTTCCATTGTGCATGTGGACCGTCTGTGGCGCAATCACGGTCCTGGGCACTACACTTGGGGCTTCGGGGGAGGTGGCGGCGATGATGCCGATTCTGCTGCCGAGGAAATCGACGAGTCCCCGGAGACAGCTGTCACCACCCCCAGCGAGCCAGAGGAGGCCGAGGCTGAGGAGTCAGGGGTGGGCGACGGCCGCGACTCAGAGCCAGCAGAGGAACCTCAGCCCACTCGGCCGCGCAGGGACAGACGCCGCCCACGGCGTTATGATGATTTTGTGTTGATTGACTCTGAGGGAGAGATATAAGGAGAGGCAAGGTCGGGTCGACCTTTTTGTAAAGGAGGGGGTGATGTAACGCCCGGGTATTATTGTTGTTTAGTCTAAGTTGCCTTTATTTCTTTCTGTGGGATTGAGTGTGTGACGTGCGTGTGTGTGTGTCAGCTGTGCCTGGTGTCTGGCAGTGGTGCATGGATGGCGGGAGAGAAGTCGCGTGACTGCAGTGACTGGGCAGTGTGTTGTTGGCCCCGCTCTGGATAACTTGTCTTTGCGTGTCCTCCGTGCCGAGTGCCTGTTGCGTGAGCCTGAAGAGTTTGACTGTCCCTGCCTGTGTCTGTAACTGCCTGTAACTAACGGAACTAGTAAAGGAAGAAAGTGTTGCCCACTGTTTGTCTACCCGCTCTGTCTGGCTGTGCGTGAATCACGTGGGACGTGGTACCCTTAGCATCTCTTGTCTAGCCTGCTGGTGTTCCCGAGTGCTGTCCTGACTGTCGGGGAATTGTGGGCGTCTACGGGAGTGCTGAGGTTTGTGCTTTCGTAACAGTATGTTACACCAATTGCTCTAAGTCGTGGAGGATAGCAAAGTTGAAGGCTACCAGGATGGTCAGTGAAGGGAGAGGAAAGCCAAAGCTGGTGGTGAACATTAAAGTCTCTGAGAATGGAGATCTCTGCAAAAGGGAAGAGAGTCAGAATGTGCTCCACTTTGAAAGTTAAGTAGTCAAAGAATTTCTTATAGTCAGAGGAGTTAGGTGATAGGTATACAACACAGATAAATTTAGTTTGAGAATGACTCTGTAGTCGTAGCCAGATGGTGGAAAACTGGGAAGATTCAAGAACGTGAGCACGAGAAGAGGTTAAGTCGTTGCGCACATAAACACAAAATCCAGTTTTGGATCGAAAATAAGGATAGAGAAAGTAGGAGGGAACAGAAAAGGGGCTACTGTCAGTTGCCTCAGACATTTGAGTTTCAGTGAGGAAAAGAAGATGAGGTTTAGAAGAGGAGAGGTGGTGTTCTACAGATTGAAATTTAGGTCTTAGACCGCGAATGCTGCAAAAGTTAATGAATAAAAAGCTGATGGGGGTGTCAAGACACTTAGGGTCGTTATCAGAAAAGCAGTTCGACCTGGGGACATTTGTGGTCCCTTCCCCAGATGGGGACTCTGAGGCTGGTGTAAGAGTCGTCATGATAATTTTGAATTTTTCAGTGAAGGATGTGTGTATGTGTTATTAGTTTCACCAAAATCTCTAAAAGAGGATAACCAAGACTAAGCTTGTAGTTTTGTGTGGAGGAAGACAGTTGTCTTTAGAGGGCAGGCTGTGACTGCCCCCTTGTATTGTGAGACACAAATGGAAATGTTCAGTGAGGTCACAGTTGCGTTTAATGATATGTTCACAGTAACCCCTGATCCAGTACTTTAGAACTCACTGGGAGTAATTATCGTTTCGGCAGGTGCCAAATGAATGCATATAAAATACATGCATTCAGTATTTTGAAAGAGAGAAATGAATGTAAAATTGGCTCTTCAGCTGCTTAGTAATTCAGATACACAGAAGGAGGCAGTAGGCACCTGCCGAAACGATAATTACTCCCAGTGAGGTCTAAAGCACTGTTCAGGGGGTGCTGTGAACTTATCATTAAACCCAGCTGTGACCTCACTGAACGTTTCCCTTTGTGTCTCACAACACAAGGGGGCAGTCACAGCCTGCTCTCTAAAGACAACTCTCTTCCTCCACACAAAACTACAAGCACCTAATAACACACACACCCTTCACTTAAAATTCCAAAATTATTATGGCGACTCCTACACCTGCCTCGGAGTCCCCATCTGGGAAGGGGACCCCAGGTCAGACTGCCCTTTTGTCGACGACCCTAAGTGTCTTGACACCCCCCTCAACTTTTTTTTCATTAACTTCTGCAACATTCGCGGTCTAAGATCTAATTTTCAATCTGTAGAACACCACCTCTCCTCTTCTACTAAACCTCATCTTCTTTTTCCTCACTGAAACTCAGATGTCTGAGGCAACTGACAGTAGCCCCTTTTCTGTTCCCTCCTACTTTCTCTATCCTCATTTTCGATCCAAAGCTGGATGTTGCGTTTATGTGCGCAATGACTTAACCTGCTCTCGTGCCCAAGCTCCTGAATCTTTCGAGTTTTCCACCATCTGGCCATGACTACAGAGTCACTCTCAAACTAAATTTATCTATGCTATATACCTCTCACCTAACTCCTCTGATTATAAGAAATTCTTTGACTACTTAACTTCCACAGTGGAGCACATTCTGACCCTCTTCTTTTTTGCAGAGATCTCCATTCTTGGAGACTTCAATGTTCACCATCAGCTTTGGCTTTCCTCTCCCTTCACTGACCATCCTGGTGAACTAGCCTTCAACTTTGCTAACCTTCACTACAAAGAGCAATTGGTGGAATACACTACTTGTATTCCTGACCATCTTGGAGATACACCCAACATTCTTGGCCTTTCCCTGATCTCTAATCTTTCTGCTTATGCTGTCACCCTCTCTTCTCTGTTGGGCTCCTCCGATCACAATCTCATATCTGTATCTTGTCCTATCGCTCCAATCCCTCCTCCGGATCCCCCTTTGCAAAGGTGCCTCTGGAGTTTTGCCTCTGCTAGTTGGGGGGACCTGAGGAGGTATTTTGCTGATTTTCCTTGGAACGACTACTGCTTCCGTGTCAGAGACCCGTCTTTGTGTCCTGAGCGCATAACAAAGGTGACAGTGTCTGGCATGGAGGCGTACATTCCTCACTCTTTTTCTCAACCTAAACCTTCCAAATCTTGGTTTAACACAGCTTGTTCTCGTGCTATACACGATAGAGAGGTGGCCCACAAAAGGTACTTAAGCCTTCCATCACCAGAATCTCATGCACTTTATATTTCTGCCCGGAACCATGTCAAGTCTATTCTCCCAGCAGCCAAAAACTCCTTCATTAACAGAAAGTGCCAAAATCTTTTAAGATCTAACTCCCCTCATGACTTCTGGCGTCTAGCCAAAAATATCTCCAATAACTTTGCTTCTTCTTTCCCTCCTTTATTTCAACCAGAGGGCACCACTGCTATCACATCTATTTCTAAAGCTGAACTCTTCGCTCAAACCTTTGCTAAAAATTCTACCTTGGACGATTCTGGGCTTGTTCCTCCCTCTCTTCCACCCTCTGACTACTTCATGCTACCTATTAAAATTCTTCGCAATAATGTTTTCCATGCCCTCGCTGACCTAAACCCTCGAAAGGCTTATGGACCTGATGGGGTCCCTCCTATTGTTCTCTGAAACTGTGCCTCCATGCTTGCACCTTGCCTAGTCAAACTCTTTCAACTCTGTCTGTTAACATCTACCTTTCCTTCTTGCTGGAAGTTTGCCTACATTCAGCCTGTTCCTTAAAAGGATGACCGTTCTAATCCCTCAAACTACCATCCTATTGCTTTAATTTCCTGCCTATCTGAAGTTTTTGAATCTATCATCAACAGGAAGATTCTTAAACATCTATCACTTCACAACCTTCTATCAGATCGCCAGCATGAGTTCTGTCAAGGCCGCTCCACTGGTGATCTGGCTTTCCTCACTGAGTCTAGGTCATCCTCTTTTATAGATTTTGGTGAAGCTTTTGCTGTTGCCTTGGACATATCAAAAGCTTTTAATACAGTCTGGCACAGAGCTTTGATTTCCAAACTACCCTCCTACGGCTTCTATCCTTCTCTCTGTAACTTCATCTCAAGTTTCCTTTCTGACCGTTCTATTGCTGCTGTGGTAGACGGTCACTGTTCTTCTCTCAAATCTATTAACAGTGGTGTTCCTCAGGGTTCTGTCCTGTCACCCACTCTCTTCTTATTATTCATTAATGATCTTCTAAACCAAACTTCTTGTCCTATCCACTCTTTCGTTGATGATACCACCCTGCACTTTTCCATGTTTCTTCATAGACGTCCAACCCTTCAGGAAGTAAACGTTTCAAGCAGGGAAGCCACAAAACGCTTGACTTCTGATCTTTCTAGAATTTCTGATTGGGGCAAAGCAAACTTGGTATTGTTTAATGCCTGAAAAACTCAATTACTCCATCTATCAACTCAATACAGCCTTACAGACAACTATCCCCTCTTTTTCAATGACGCTCAACTGTCCCCCTCTTCTACACTGAACCTTTACTTATAATCTGAACCAGAAACTTCACATCTCATCTCTAGCTAAAACAGCTTCTATGAAGTTAGGTGTTCTGAGACGTCTCCGCCAGTTTTTTCTCACCCCCCAGCTGACTAACTCTGTACAAGGGCCTTATTCGTCCATGTATGGAGTATGCTTCACATGTCTGGGGGGTGTTCCACTCATACCGCTCTTCTAGACAGGGTGGAATCAAAAGCTTTTCGTCTCATCAACTCCTCTCCTCTAACTGACTATCTTCAGCCTCTCTCTCTAGCTGCCTTCAACCGCTATTTTTATGCTAACTGCTCTTCTGATCTTGCTAACTGCATGCCTCCCCTCCTCCCGCGGCTTCGCTGCACAAGACTTTCTTCTTTCTCTCACCCCTATTCTGTCCACCTCTCTGATGCAAGACTTAACCAGTATTCTCAATCATTCGTCCCTTTCTCTGGTAAACTCTGGAACTCCCAGCCTGCTTCTGTATTTCCACCTTCCTATGACATGAATTCCTTGAAAACGGAGGTTTCAAGACACTTTTTCTTCAATTTTTGACGATCGCTTTGGACTCTTTTATGGGACTGGCATCTCGGTGGGATTTTTGTTGCCCTTGGCCAGTGTCCCTCTTACATAAAAAAAAAGAAAAAAAACTTAGTCCCTTTGGTTTTGCTTAGACCAAGAAATACTAGTATTCGAAGATTGTCATGCAACCATAGCATTCATACGTACTCTAAATACACTGGTTGATGTCATGAATTATCGTAATCTATGAAGCTATGAATGGAAACGCCCTTTGCAATAAAGATAACAATTATGAAGTAATGAAATTCATTACAGACGTACAACAGCATTTGGTGTCCATAACATTATCTAGTGATGGTTAGCCTCTTGTTAAATAAATAAATAAATAAATAAACAGAATTTATTTGGTTTATTGTATATTGCAAAAGTCTTGAGTTGCTGATTGAAATCTTGATTGTTCCTTCAAAACCAAAACTGAATAATCTTTTAACTTATAGGACAAGCTAGGACCATCTTGAATTATTTATCAGTGAAATTAAAAGAATAGGAAGATTTAAAAACAACTCATCAGCTCGGCAGTTCTCAGCAGCTTACAAGAAGGTGTTAACCCACTCTGAAATACAAGAGGTGACTCATGAAAATTGCATGCCTTTGGAATCTGTCCCTATCCTTACTGCTTCAAGTCAGTGTGTAAAGGCTCCTAATATATATTTCCTGTCATATAAGACGCACTTTCCCCCCCCAAAAAAAAATAATAAATAAATAAATAAAAATAAATAAATAAATGCACCAAAAATCTTTTACGCCGATGGCCTGTGGGTTATGGTTACCGGCACTAGAGTAACACTTACACCACTACTTGACCCTATAATGAAAGGTATATAAATATTTATATAGTATTAGATAATTATTAAAAATCGAAACAGTGCTAAAAATTACTGGATCATGATTATGAACCAAAATAATACTAAAACATAAAAATTTGTAACATCAAGACCAAGATCAGAGAATTTAACATGCTGTATATTGTCACCAACCCTTTTTAGCCTGTATACAGAGGAGCTAGCAGCCAGGATTAGAAGAATGAATGTAGGGATAAGTGTGGGGAATGATAAAGTATGTGTGCTTTATGCAGATCACATAGTTGTTATGAGTGAATCGGCAGATGAGTTTCAAAGTTTGTTGGATGTAGTGGATGGCTATGGTAAAGACTGGAGTAAGGTTTAGCAGTGAGAAAAGCAAAGTAATGATTGTGAATAGGTCAAAGGATGAAAGTAATGTGGTATGGAGACTTGGAGAGAATGAGTTGAGACAGGTGCAAGAATACAAGTACTTAGGGATGTGGATGAGTCCTAGTGGGTGTGCAAAGGCAAAGAATGAAAAGATAAGTATGGTAAACCAGTGGGTAGGTCGATTGGGAAGCGCGGCAAGGATGAGAGCAAGTAAGTATGATGTGTTGAGAGAAGTGTGGAAGAGTGTGGCTGTGCCATGTATAATGTATGGTATGGATGTGATTGCATGGAATGAAAGTGAAATTGATAAGTTAGAAGTGGGCCAGAATAGAGTAGCAAGGATGGCACTGAGTGCACCGAGGTGCACAGCAGTTGAAGCCTTGAGAGGTGACATGGGATGGAGCACCTTCAGAGAAAGACTGACAAAAGCCACACTTAGGTACAAGATTAGGCTTGAGAGAATGGATGATGCAAGAATAGCAAGGAAGGTGTACCTGTGGAATGAAAGTGGAAGCAAATGGAGGAAGAGATGCATGAGAATGACAGACAGGAATGGATTGCAAGTTCTGTGGGCGATAAGAATGGCTGGTAGGAATCAAAATGAGCGTGAATGGGTGGTAAAAAGAGGAGGCAGAGTGGGAGCCGAATGGGATGTGAGAAAATGGAAGAATGAGATAGACAAAGAAGTGAAATGTGTGGGACTGAATGAATGGAAGAATGAAATGGAAAGAAAGAAGACCCTGGAATGGTACAAGGAGAAAGAGGCCCCGAGGTATGAAAGGTGGTATGATGGAAGCCTGGGCGGTGATCTTCTCTTCCGAGCGAGGGCACAGTGTATGGATGTGAATGCAAGTAGTTACAGGTGGTCTGAGTCCCGCAGCAAAGTGTGCCAGATGTGTGACATGGGAGAGGATGAGACGGTGGAACATGTGGTGCTGGAGTGTGTGAAGTATGCCAGAGACAGGAATGAGATGATGCAAGTGATACTGGCTGAGTTTGGGCATGATAGGAATGAAAGAGTGGAGAAGACAGGAAAGGAATGGATGGTGTTGTTGCTGGGACTGTGTAGAGAGGCGAATGAAAGGATGATTGAGGCGGTGAAAGAGTTTCTGGAGAGAATGTGGCGTGCCAGGTGTATGAACAATTAAGATAGAGGATGCTGTTCGTTTCTCTTTTTTTTTTTTTTTTCCCTTCTACAGGAGTTGCCGATCCAAAGGCCTGGCTCAGGAGTGATCCTGTGCCACCTGTACCATCAAGATCGAGATGCTCAAGGAGTGTTTTGTTTACCATTTCAAGTCGTCTGCTTCGCTCCCTGACATCCACAGTGAGAGGATTTGGCAGATGCGCTCTTATCTAGTAGTATCACAGCAATTGGGGCGTTCGCTATGGTCTGGAAAAGCTGCCATATTCACCAGCCGACTGAATCTTATTCATGAAAGTTGGTCAGCTGAAAAAAAAAAAAAATCTTTACGTCATTTGCGTGTTATCAAACCAACTAATAAAATATTAAGAACATTTTTAACCACCATCGTCAAGCACAGAGCAAGAAATATAGATAAAAACAAGTGAAATACTATACACATTATCTCATTTGGGATGTATCATCACCTTAGGATGAATACTGTTGTGCACGCCCCTTTCCGGACTTCAGGCGCCTTCAGGTACACACTTATCACTGCAGCAGCTCAAGACGCTCAGCACAGATGACAGGAATCCACCACCGCTGTTGTGGTGGGGCTCGTTTGGCTAGTGGGGGCGAGGCACGCACACGCTGTCTGGACTCAACAGAGTACTTAGAGGGGGAAGGAACAACAAAACACAGGATCACTAGCACTCCTGTCTTTATTGCCCTCACATAGCAGTACCACCGAACACAAGGCACACTACCACACTACAGCGTAAGTCAGGGTCGCACCACCGACCCTCACACTGCAAAGTGTCTATCACTGGGTAGCACATCCCACCCCACAGAACAGCTGCAGGCGCACAGCACACTACGAGGTCACAACTTGTACACAGCGTCACACAGCTAACGTCAAATACTCACTGTTTTAGTCTGCCCGGGCACACAAACTTCACACCATCCCCTGGGACGCCATCACAATGTTGCAGCAGCAGGTGACCAGTGTCATAGTGTCACACAAGGAGAGCACGCTGCAGACTACCGGCACAGGTGTTGTGTAGGTGGGAAATGGGTCTTTTCCGTATCCTCCGAGGGCGGCACGGCGACAGAACACACACCGCTCCGTCCACAGCGTCTGCGTCACTCATTCTTTCGGCTGCCGGGGAAACAGCATCACTGCATACCGACTTGGCTGCTGCTTCCTTGTCAGCGCTGCTGTCCTCCTCCCTCTTCGGCGGCAAAGCAGGTCCTCCTGGGTCCCACGTAAAACAACCTTCCTCCACGGCTGCCCACAAACTGTTCACATGTATCACGCGGGGCCGCTTACATGCACCTCCACTAATCCTGTAGGTCACTTCTGAGAGCAGCTGCAGGACAGTGTAAGGATTCTCCCAGTGACTCTTGAACTTCGGAGTGAGGCCTCGCTTCCTCCGGGGATTAAATAGCCAGACGCGATCCTCCACGGCATACTGAGCATCTCTTGCACGCTGCCTATACCAGTAGGATTGTCCTGCCAGCCAGAGATTATTCGCCACCTGCCGCCGTGCAGCGTCCATCCACCGCTGTAATCCTGCTACAAATTTAGGTACTGTCCCTGGCAACTCCTCCCCTCCTGTGGCCAAGTCCAGCGGCAAACGCATCTCTTGGCTAAACATCATCCGAGCCGGAGTGTAGTCTGTGGCCTCGTTGCACCGACCGGTACACCATCAGGGTGTTTGGGAGCCACAGGTCCCAGTCCTGGTGGTCTAAGCTGCAGTACTTGGCCAACTCCTCCGCCAGCGTCCTATTGAAACATTCAACCATGCTGTCACTTTGGGGGCGGAGGGGCGTGGTGCGAATCTTGTGCATCCCCAACAGCTCAGAGCACTGCTTGAACATACGGGACTCAAACTCCTGGCCCTGATCAGAGTGTAGTTCTCCTGGGATCTCAAACCTGATGAAAAACTCTCACCAGCACACTAGCCACAGTCTCTGCCTCGTGATCCGGGATCCTGTATACTTCTGGCCACTTGGAGAAATAGTTCATGACCACCAGAATTTTTCTTTGTCACGGCTCTTGCCGCTTAAATTGTTTTTATCGGCTTAAGAAACCTGCACATTGATGCTATGGCAGTAACCATCTCACCACACTCCTGGCCATGTCCCGAAAAGGAGAGTGTGGTTGAAAAAGTTCCGCATGATTCATCACAAATTAAAATTCCCAGCTCTGTGCAGGCATGCGCATGCGTAGACAACCTAACCTTACCCCCTCCGACCCCACTTGAGGGCTCACTCACTTGTGATGTCCACTTCAATGAGAAATCCAGCAACATCTAAGGTTTCACCTGTGGGAGAAGGGAGGGGCCATAAACCTGTACAGGTTTCTTAAGCCGATAAAACTATTTAAGTGCAAGAGCCACGACAAAGAAAAATTATCGGCTGAAAGAAACCTGCACAGTGATGCTATGCATGAGATGAGGGCAGGAGAGAGGAGAAGGTAAAGCCTGAGTAGTTGAAGATTCAAGTTACCATTCTGTGTGCCCTTTCCAGGGGAAAATTAATCATTTCATCACTCAGGAAGAGGGGAGAGGAAAAACACCACGTTCAATAAATTCCTAGGTACTGATAAGGTGGAAATGAAAACTACCTTGGAACATTTGTATTTGTATTTGATCCTAGTGTTATCAGTACCTAGTGGATCAGTGAGGGCTGCATAGTGAGCCGAGACCGTCGAACAATGCCCTGTTCATAGGATCAGTGAGCCAAGTCAGGAAGTCCAGAACCGTTTTGGCAGAGATGGTTCCTATCGCATGTCTCCGAAGATAGTCCTGAAATCTCCACCAGCAGGATTCATACTGCTGCACCGAGGACGGGCAGTAAGCTCTCAGCATCATGCCTACCACCCCTGTAGAGAAGTGTTAGCTGAGAGCTCCCTGCACAAACTCCAAGCGTGAAGTTGAAGTGATGCTTGTTGAGGTGCGGCAAGACTGCTGGTTAGGCAAGCTGACCCCAGCAGGATGAGAGAAGGGCACCACCTCTTCAACTCCCCAAACCATGGCTGGGCTGGCCAGTAAGGTGCTATCAGGAGGACCCGGCCTTGGAAGGACCTGAGGGTCTGTATCACCTTCAGGAGGACTGGAGTCGCTGGAGAAGGAAAAATGTACACAGCAGTTCTAGTCTTCTGTGAAGGCATCCGAGCCTTCTGTACATGTCCTCTGGTTGTAAGGCAGAGGAGGAGCTGCACTGTGTCCGGGAAGGCAAACAAGTCCACCTCTGGGTTGCCGAAGCAGAGAGAGAGAGAGAGAGAGAGAGAGAGAGAGAGAGAGAGAGAGAGAGAGAGAGAGAGAGACTCGAACACCTGTGGGTGTAAGTGCCACTCCACTGACATCCCCCGAAACCTGGACAGAGTGTCTGCCCAGTCGTTCTCCTGGCAGGACATACTTCGCTAAGAGCAATATGTTCCTGCATGACGCTATGGCGAAGATGTCCTCCAACAGAGTCAGGAGTGGATCTGAACAGGCCGTACCTTGCCTCTGCACGCACTGTATGGCCGTCACATTGTCCATGTCGAAGTGGACACTCATGCTGGAGGTTTTGGGGAACCTCTTGAGCCATTCCCTCACCAGCATCAGCTCTCGAAGGTTGATGTGAAGTGACCTTCTCTCCTCCGACCACCACCTGCAAGCTTGATGTCCCCAGATCCACTGGAAGCCCCATCCTATTTCCGAGGCGTCTGTTGCCACAGTTATCCGGGTTGGAGGTGGGGACCTCCACTGACTGACTGGCATAGGGCACCCGACCAGAACCAGGGATGCAATCAGCTGTGGAGTGCTGGTGGTACCAGCCTGGGAAGGTCAAGTGGGAGGAGCAGAATGTACCTGTTGACCTCCTGCATCAGCTGTCGGTGTTTCAATGGAAGGGCTGGGGCCGCGAAATTGAGGCAACCCAGCAGGCCCTCCCACTGACGGCGAGAGAACGTGTGAGAGAAGTATGCTCTCCTGACGCAGTGGAGCGTCTGAAGGGCGTTGTCCGGAGCTAGCGACAGTGAGGCATTGACCATGTCCCACTCAATCCTGAGCCAACAAAGCTTCTGCATGGGAGTGAGGGCAGACTTGTCCAAGTTCACCTTGAACCCCATGTCTGCTAACACTTTCAGCGCCACTGAGATGCTGGTTGAAACACCCACCTTGGTGGGTGAATGTATAATCCAGTCATCCTGGTACATGAGTGTGGAGACATCTGCTTCCGCCAAGTGTGCGCCTACCACCCTCACTAGCTACTGGTGTTTCTCTCTGTCTGGTTGGCAGTTTTTTTTTTCCTGTGAAGGCCCTCTGGGCAAGCGAGTCCAAAAGGGAGCCTGGTAAATTGATACGTCTCCCCACCTGGAACGGCAGAAAACGGCGATACCGGGGATAGATGGTGACATGCCAATATGCGTCTTGAAGGTCCAGAGACGCCAACCAAACTCCCTTCCGGAGCACTGATCTCACCTCGCCCCAATATGTGCCCGTGGAAGGGGACTTCGTACTGGAAGAAGGTGCATTTCTTGGGGCTCAGCTTCAGGTTCGCCTCTCACAGGCTGCGCAGTACCTCCTCCAGCTTTTCCAGCTCCTACTCGAACGTTCCTGTAAACACCAGGACATTGTTAAGGTAGACTAAGGTGGACTTCCACTGCAGCCCCACCAGCACCTTCTTCATCAGGTGCTCGAAGCACCCCGGGGCGTTGCACAGTCCGAACAGCATCACACGGAATTGCCACAAACCCTGGCCGGAGGAGAACGCCATTTTCTGCTCATCTGTCTCTGCTATCATGAATTGGTGGTACCCTGACTTAAGAGCCAGGATAGATAGCTATTACACGCCAGCCAGTGCGTCCAGGGTGTCATCAGTCCTGGACAGAGGGTAGGAGTCCTTCACCGTGACGTTGTTCAGCGCCCTATAATCCACGCAGAAGTGCCTGGTGCCGTCCTTTTTACTCACCAGGACCACTGACGATGACCACGGATTGTCTGACTACTCCACTATTCCCTGTGCTGCCATCTCATCCACCTTGCGTTAGATCTCTTCCCTCTTGGCCAGCGAAACATGTCGGGGAGGCTGTTTGATGGAGTGCTGGACGAGCGATGTACGACCGAGGTCATGGTCACCTCGACTTAACACATCTGCATACTCTTCTAGCAACTTCTCCATCCTCCTCACCTGGCCAGTAGTCAGTTTGGCGCTAAATCTACCAAGTGCATGGGCAGTACGCGCTCCATCTCATCTGAGTCGCTGTCCGCTTCACTCAGGCTGCTTTTCACTGCTGTCTTGTGTGCTTGGGCTGATGTGGCAACGCTTCTATTTCCTTCATCCTTCGAGGCTCGGCATCGAAGCCCCAGTTCTTCCTCAGCAGTGACAGTTCCTGCCACAGGGCCCTCCACCTGTTCAGCAGCGCCTAACGGGATCAAAGGCACGTCTTCACCACGTACCTTCATCATCATCCACCTTAAGTCGATAAAGGCTGCACTCTGAACAAAAAAATCCCAGTAAGCAGGGTTCCTCTACGTCAGCGACGTAGACTGGTAACTCCTCTTTAACGCGACCCACTGCAATTTTGGATGTCACAGGCCCGCGGAGAGTCAGACAATGGCTAGTGACACCAAACAACTGCTGGCCTGACACAGGAAGGTCTTGAGCCGCCACCATCTCCTCCCTGGCAAACGTCCTTTCAGCGCCGGTGTCCACCACGAGACGACACGGGCGGCCATCCACTGCATCCAGCACCCGTACCGCTGGTACAGCAGCACAACAACACTTGACACAGATGGGGACTTCGGAAGACACGTCTGAGGAGCGGCCCCCGTCCCCAGCCTGACCGCGTTTCCCCCACCAACACAGCGTCCTTCAGTTGCTGGCACGAATCGCGGCGGTGGTCTGGCTTTCCGCAGTTCCAACAGCAGGCCATGGGAGGGGAGCAAGTGCGCAAGTCATCCAGCGAGCGCATCTTCCGCCCACTCCAGCACTCACTCCTGCGGTGGCCGCGCTGATCACACTTCCAGCAAGCACCACGGAACTCACCAGGGCTGGCGACGCTCCTCTTTCGTGGCGTCGCTGGCTGCACCTCCGTGCGACGGGCACGGAAGTGGCAGCGGGACATGGCTGGGGCAGGGTTAGACGCTGCCGCTTTGTACAGAAGGCCTCAAACTCCATGGCCTTCGCCAGTACCTCCTGTACATCCCCTGGGTGCGCCTGTTTCACGTAGATCTACACCTGCTGGTTCCCCAGGGCATCCACGAAGGAGTCGCGGGCCAACACCACCACCATGTCCTCCGGGGCGGCTGGGTACGCTCGCCACACCAGCGACTTCACAGCCTGCGGGAGTGACTCTTCTGGCTGACGCGCTCGGGCTTTCAGTCATTCCCGGTACACCTCCAACTGGAAGACACTGACAAAGCGCCTATTCAGCGCCTCCGCCACCATCTTGTAGGACGACCGCTGCTCCGCCATCAGGTGTGTCAGGATCTCCAGCACTGGTCCACGCAGACTGGCCAACAACTGCAGCGCCTTGTCCTCAGTGCTCCAGCCCTGTCTCAGGCGAGACGCTCGAAATGGGCCTGGTACGCTTCCCAAGCCACTTGGCTGTCAAACAATGCTGGTTTGCCCCGGCCAGAAGTTCCACCAGCAGCCCGAGGAGAAGCCGCGACCGAGGGAGGTGGAGGAGGGTAGCACGGTGGGGTGACAGTGACGCGCTGTGGTGGCACGAACCACGCGTGGCCCCTAGTGGGTGGCGACGACCACACCCACTCACCAGGCTGTCCCCTGTCACTTGCACAGAGTCCTGTGTCCCCAGTCTCCGACCAGGCATAGTGGTGAGCCTTGGAGCCATTCACATTCATTGTTCTGTCGTGAACCACCTCATCTCCTGCATCACAGCTCGCAGTCTTTCCTGCACCACATCCAGTTTCTCATTCGTTTGGTGTGCCTCCGCATCCAGTTTCTCATTCGCTTGCGGTGCTTGTGCGTTTATTTGCTGAGCCAACACAACAAACATGCTTTTCTGTTCTCACCACTGCTGGGTCACTGTCCTTCACCACCTCGGCAGCTCTGTCCACTGAGTCAGACATCGTGCTCGCTCGCCCGGCACCTCACTAGCCAAAGTATGAGCTGTACAGCTCACATATCCCGGTCTCCTGACACCAAATTGTTGTGCACACTCCTTTCCGGCCTTCAGGCGCCTTCAGGTACACAATTACCAATGCAGCAGCCCAAGGCGGTCAGCACACACAGGAATCCACCACCGCTGTCGTGGTCGGGGTCGTTTGGGTAAGGGGGGCGAGGCACTCACACGCGGCACTTGTCTGAACTCAGACTACTGAGAGGGGGAAGGGGCAACAAAACACAGGCTCTCTAGCACTCCTGTCTTTATTGCCCGCAAAGAACAGTACCACAGGACACTAGGCACACTACCACACTACAGCATAAGTCAGGGTCGCACCACCGGCCCTCACAATGCAAAACGTCTCCATCGCTGGGTAGTACGTCCCACCTCACAGAGTAGCTGCAGGTGCACAGCACACTATGAGATCACAACTCATATACAGCGTCGTACAACTAGCGTCAAGTACTCACTGTCGTAGTCTACCCGGACACACAAACTTCACATCATGCCCCGGGGCACCGTCAAGTCGTTGCAGCGGCAGGCGACCAGTGTCATAGCGTCGCACAAGGAGAGCACGCTGCAGACTATCGGCACAGGTGTTAAGTAGGCGGGAAATAGGTGGTCTCTCTCTCTCTCTTCTTTCTCTTGGTGTGGCGTAGCAAGGAACTGTTTTTTTTTTTTTGTTCTGGGACTGCCACAACCAATTATATAACGTTGGCCCCTCTGTGATTAGCCGACGCGCTGCTGCTCTTCTGGCCAATCACAGTCTTTCCCGCCTCCGGTCTCATCTCAACTACCAGCTCACTCCTTGATTTCAGTGGTGCCAACGCTCTGCTTCTTCTTCTTGTGACCTCTTCCGCTTTTTATTGCTTGATAGGTCCTCCTTCCCTTCAGTTTTATGTTCTGGTCCCTCCATTATCTGTAGAAGGAGAGCAGCGAGCACGGCACAGGGAACAAAACTACACATCTAACATACTACGTTTCCTCCACGCCTGTACTAGGAACTCTTTCATCATCCTTACTATCCTCTTTTCTCTCTCTCTCTCTCTCTCTCTCTCTCTCTCTCTCTCTCCCTTTGATATAGGGCCAGCACCGTGAGGACTGCACCATCCTCCTCTAACCTCCTATTCCACTCATCTTCTATAATTACAGTTACAAAGCCTATCAACCTGTCTCATTCTTCCTCATATCTGACATACTCAACCAGGAAATGTTCCACAGTCTCCCTCACCCCTCTACTTGTGTAGGGCTGTCCCTGGTCCAGCTCATCCCTGTTCCTAGGTTTTACCTCCAGCGTCCCTGTCCTTGCCTTCACCAACAACTTGCTATCCCTGTCTTTTATATGCCAGTGGAGCACCTCAGGCCTCTCCTTCCACTTGTACCACTTTGTTTCTATCCCTACCTGCCATCTACTCAAATCACCTTCTTCTGTCTTTTTCCTCACCTCTCTGTGTTCTATCCTTCAACAATCCTCATCAAGATTTTCCCTCCTTTTACACCTATCCGTTTCCCTCTTCCATGAAGACCTAATAGAGTTTTCCTTCACTACCTGTTTTACCCACCTATCCTCATCGAGTCCTTCTGTCTTCTTCAAGAAGCTCAGCTTCCCTTTAATTATTCTCTCCCTAAAGGTGCTCCAGACCACCACTCCTCTGACAACTTCTACTGCTGTGCTGCGTGGAACATCTAACCCCCATCTACCTACTATATCTGGGTCTTCTCTATTCTTGTTAAGTCTCCCTCCCGGTAGTAGGTAATTTCAGACCCATACAGGCAGTAAGGTGCTGCTTGTTGACTATCCTACTCCCTGCATTCATTATCATTCATGTTATCTTCTTGGCTTTCCCTTCACATATTTTCATCTGTTTTTCACTTCCTATTCCTTCTTTGCTTACCTCTAGCTCCAGGTAAGTGTACCTCTCCACCATCTCTAATTATGCTGTTCCCTAATACCCACTGTCCCTCTAACCCACTATTAAACTCCATCACCTTAGATTTCCTGTCACTATACTTACACCCTAATCCTTGTCATTAACTCCTCTATATAAATATTAAATAAAATTGGGAACATCACACACCCAACTTGTACTAATGTCTCCTAATGTGAACTTCACCTCATTATCCTCATATAGCACTATTTTCCTGTCCACCCCTCTGTGTGCAAGTAATGTTAGCAGTTTGCTCCTGTCTACTATCCTATCTATCAATCTTCACTCCTCGCGGCACAGTGCTACCAACGTCATCCCCCTGTCGCAACAATACTATTTTTTTCCTCTCTATATGACCTTACTTTTTCCATTTAAGTTATGCAGTTAACATACTCGTGTTTAAATCCTGGCACATATGAAAAAAAAAGCGATCATGTTTTAATAGCAAATCTTTGCGGGACACGTTGAAGAATGTTTGTTGACATCGTCTCCCACCATCTTCCTTAAGTTGCCGCTTGTCTGTTTACATCCTCTCCCAATGTCTTTCATGAGTTACCACTTTCTTCTTTGAAAATACAGCCCATCTTTTCACACCTTGATTCTTCTTTCTTGATATGTTAGTACAATCAACCACAATGTGGAAATTTCCACGCATCACGCATATTATCCAAGCATTTTTGGTTTATGATGTGATTTGTATTTAAATTGTACAGTTAAATTAAGAGTTAATTAAGGTTAATATAGTACAAACTAAGTATTATCTACTATTGAAAATATTTTTGGATTAGAGATGAGCGGATTGTGGATAGCTATTGTTCATGACGTGACAAATCGTGAACCAAGGTTTCTGCTTGACCCTGTTGTGTAGTCGGCAGCAGTCGCCACCGAGCCGCCTTCTAAGTCATATTACCAACACATTATAATTCGCACTTGTAATATTCACTAAGTTGCTAAGAACTCAGAAGCCCGGAAACCTACACAGCAGCAAATAGTATGTTTTGGCTACAAAAACATGGCCAGCCATTGGTTTGGAACGCCCAGTGACACCTACTCGCCGCCAACCCTGGTGGCCCGAACCACTGCTAAGTTATCGGGTATTTTTAATTATATTTAGCGATGTTTTCAATATTTGTGTTGGCTGGGAGATCATAGAGTGAGTGTGAAGGTCGAGAAAGTTCCCATATAATTTTGGTAGAGGAACCAGTAAATCGTAGCACTGGCCATTACCTCTCAATACGGTAAAGACTGCCACCATCCCAATAATAGTGGTTTTCAATTGCAGCTCACGAGCGACCAAGGGAGCAAGTAGTCTGAATGACTGTTTGTATACGAGACCCAACCTAACTGAAAACCTGATTGACATGGTGAAATTCCGATTAAAACCTCACGCCCTAGTGACGCCCTAGTGACGATGCGCTCGAAGTCCATTCGCCCCGTAAGTTGGGGCGCATCTACTCGTGGGGAAGTTGATGCGCCCCAGTGCGCCCCACAACCAAGTCGTTGCGCCCCAACTCTCATGTTTGCATATAAGTATATATCGGATCAATGGCTGAACGATGTAGTAGTAATGGTTTTACATTCTTTATTTCTTTATCACAGATAGTGGCCTCTGTTACACACACACACACACACACACACACACATTAATGATCTTGGCAGACTATATTAATCTTTGTTTACATTTCAGAGCCTCGCTGTGCATAGCCAACGTCATAAAATCATAAATAAAAGGAGACAAAACAAGATGAAAAGATTAGAAATAGTAGAATACTATAAAAATATTGTAAAACTAATTTCTTGTACAGATGTATAGTATAGTATAGTAAAACCATAAGGATTTAAAATAGTATAGTAAAATAGTATAGTAAAATAGTAAAAATATAAGGATTTAATATAAAAGTAGTAATTGCATGTGCATTTCATAAAAAAAACCTCAAAATAAAAGGAGACAATATAAAAGCAGACAAAACAAGATGAAAAGATTGAAATGGCACAAAATATGAACATTCGGCAAGTAGCTGCATTGGTGACAGATCGCCATTTCTGTACCTATCCCAGCAATTATGCTAACGGGCCTGGAGTGTCCTATATGATTTTCTTTGGGAGCGCTCAATTTTCTGTCAGATACTAACTTAAGTGTCCTATCAACATCTTTTAGAAGGGTAGTGAAGACATAGAAGGGTAATTGGCTTTTGCCCGCGTGACTGTTGAGACCGAGATGCCACCCTTTCACATCATTGTTGGTTCTAACATTTTTCTTGTAAACACTCCAGGTAGCTGGGGGAAAGATAGAGGATGTGATCCACTGGTTGCGAATGTACGCAACAAAAGTAATAAGACTAGGGGTAAGGGCTGTGTTTGAAATAAGCTCGTCAAATGTTGCAATGATATCTTCACATGGCAGGTATGGAAGAGAAAGCAACTTCTTTATGAACCTGTGTGTACCACAGTCTTGGCAATAAGCCACACTGCCTGGGCCCAGTGAAATCCGCAGCCGTGAATGGTCACTGTGGGAAACACCTTTGGTATGGGTTGCCACATCGCATGCTCATAATCGATAGTGACACGCTTCACAGCAACAGTATCTGCTAAATCCACAATACCTTGGAACACATGCTTATAGTCCCTTTTCTTACAGGAGGACATTAGACAAAATAGGAGAGGGACCTGTTTAATATAGTCTCCAAATTCTACAAAGCCGTGAATGGAAAAAAGTTGGTAAAATGGCTTTCGTACCACATTTAATGTTGAATCTATAAACCAGTGTCGACATTTGAAAAGGATGTCTAATTGAGCAGCAGTAGCAAAGATGAGGTGACGATTGCCACACACATGAATACCATTTTGTAGAAAGTCTTGGCCAATAAAATCAATGTCAAGTGCAAAACACAACTCTGTTGGATCAGTAGGGCGTTCCTTTTGTCGGTGTCAATTGGCAGTACTTGCAAGATGTGCAGGCTTTGAAAGACTTGGGTAAGGTTTTGACAAGTCCAAATGTTTCCTCATCGCCATTGATACTATCTCCCCTGCTGGTTTGAAGATATTGGTGCATGCCTCTTCCATCACAGCAGCTCGGATTTGATGCACTGTAGTTGTGTTGGGTTCGGTGGGATGACAGTGTTCAGCGGCGCCAGGTATAAAGCTGTCTCCGACTTGCTTTACTGGTGCACGACACATTACAGCACTTTGAGACAGCTTGCAACACTGCCAGTCAACCGATCCATTTTTTTTTTTTTTTTTTTTTTTTTTTTTTTTTTTTTTTTTTTTTTTTTTTTTGCTTTACATTATATGAATAACCAAAAGAGTTTGTTAGCTTTGGATGTCTCTGGCGGGATGAGTTTTCAACAATAGTCCATGTAACATTGCCCACATCATCTACATCCATAGGGGTAGGGTCACACAGTGAGTGATGCAGAATATCACTGTGTGTGCTGGACGTTTGTTGTGTACTACCATCATCACTCATATCTGGAAATGATACATGGGACGCCAAGCGATAATATTACCTCCGGATCTAATACATTAATGAAGAGAGAGAGAGAGAGTTGGTTATGGGATGAAGGGGGAGATAAAACAGGGCGGAGAGGGAGATAAGAATGTGTGTGTGTGTGTGTGTGTGTGTGTGTGTGTGTGTGTGTGTGTGTGTGTGTGTTGATAAATAAACAGTAATATAAAAATAACCACAAAATTTTCACTTCAACTCCGCAAAACTTCTTTATAGTTAGTTAATATTAGTGTGCTGGACGTTTGCTGTGTACAGTACTACCTTCATGTTCTACTGCAGGTGGCAATAGTGGCGGCAGGGAAAGATGTATGCTATTACTGCAGTACCAATTACAATTGCAGTACCAATGTATGTCAGCCAACTCCCCACGATTTATCCTTATATAATCAACTGGCTTACTCCTGAGTTGCAGGTACAATGTTGCTATTTATAACAAATTTCACATTACAGTGCTTGCTGCCTTGGCCTTACTTCATTAAAGCAAACAATGCACGGGTATGTTGGCAGAGCAGTCGCCATGATGGAAGTGTAGCTATAATAATATTTGTACCAGAAAGTAACTTAATTTGGCTGCTTCGAATTGTTTTAAATTATTCGTTCATCCATTGAGCCGAAGTATACTTATTTGTGTATGAGAGTTGGGTTGTAACCTCATTAGCCTCATTAGGCTGCTTCGAATTGTTTTAAATTATTTGTTCATCCATTGATCCGAAGTATACTTCTTTGCGTATGAGAGTTAGGGTGCAATGACTTGGTTGTGGGGTGCAATGGGATGCCTATACCCTACGAGTAGATGCACCCCAACTTATGGGGCGCATTGTCACTGGGGCGGATGGACCTGCTACCAGCTGACATCTCAAAAGCATTTCTAAGAATAGGCTTAAAGGAAGAAGACAAACTTTACAAAGTTCTTATAGCCAAGAGATCCAAGTGATGAAAATAGTGTACAGGTTTAAATTTGTGCTCTTTGACTCGTGTTCTAGTCCATTTTTGTTACGTTAGATCTTAAATCATCATTTTGACAAATCTTTTTTTTTGTATGTAGGAGGGACACTGGCCAAGGGCAACAAAAATCCAATAAGAAAAAATGCCCACTGAAATGCCAGTCCTATAAAAGGGTCAAAGCAGTAATAAAAAATTGATGGATAAGTGTCTTGAAACCTCTTTCTTGAAGGAATTCAAGTCATAGGAAGGTGGAAATACAGAAGCAGGCAGGGAGTTCCAGAGTTTACCAGAGAAAGGGATGAATGATTGAGAATACTGGTTAACTCTTGCGTTAGAGAGGTGGACAGAATAGGGGTAAGAGAAAGAAGAAAGTCTTGTGCAGCGAGGCTGTGGGAGGAGGGGAGGCATGCAGTTAACAAGATCAGAAGAGCAGTTAGCATGGAAATAGCGGTAGAAGACAGCTAGAGATGCAACATTGTGGCGGTGAGAGAGAGGCTAAAGACAGTTAGAGGAGAGTTGATGAGACAAAAAGCTTTTGATTCCACCCTGTCTAGAAGAGCAGTATGAGTGGAACCCACAAAGACATGTGAAGCATACTCCAAATATGGAGGGTAAGGCCCTTGTACAGAGTTAGCAGCTGGGGGGTGAGAAAAATTGGTGATGTCTCAGAACGCCTCACTTCATAGAAGCAGTTTTAACTAGAGATGAGATGTGAAATTTCCAGTTCAGATTATAAGTAAAGGACAGACTGAGGATATTCAGTGTAGAAGAGGGGGACAGTTGAGTGTCACTGAAGAAGAGGGGATAGTTGTCTGGAAGGTTGTGTCGAGTTGATAGATGGAGGAATTGAGTTTTTGAGGCATTGAACAATACCAAGTTTGCTCTGCCCCAATCAGAAATTTTAGAAAGATCAGAAGTCAAGCATTCTGTGGCTTCCCTGCGTGTAATGTTTACTTCCTGAAGGGCTGGACGTCTATGAAAAGATGTGGAAAAGTGCAGGGTGGTATCATCAGTGTAGGAGTGGATAGGACAAGAAGTTAGGTTTAAAAGATCATCAATGAATAATAAGAAGAGAGTTGGTGACAGGACAGAACCCTCAGAAACACCACTGTTAATAGATTTAGGAGAAGAACAGTGACCATCTACCACAGCAGCAATAGAACAGTCAGAAAGGAAACTTGAGATGAAGTCACAGAGAGAAGGATAGAAGCTGTAGGAGGGTAGTTTGGAAATCAAAGCTTTGTGCCAGACTCTGTCAAAAACTTTTGATATGTCCAAGGCAACAACAAAAGCTTCACCAAAATCTCTAAAAGAGGATGACCAAAACTCAGTAAGGAAAGCCAGAAGAGCACCAGTGGAGCAGCCTTGACGGAACCCATACTGGCGATCAGATAGAAGGTTGTGAAGTAATAGATGTTTAAGAATCTTCCTGTTGATGATAGATTCAAAAACTTTAGATAGGCAGGAAATTAAAGCAATAGGATGGTAGTTTGAGGGATTAGAACGGTCACCCTTTTTAGGAACAGGCTGAATGTAGGCAAACTTCCAGCAAGAAGGAAAGGCTCTAGCATCACCACCAGATCTCTCCGATCTACCCTTGCAGGAAGCTGCAAACTCCCTTGCCCAGACCCTGGAAACCACTGGCAAGACAGCTTTCTGCCTCACCACTCATCGCAGCCCCCACCAGCCCAGCAAGCCATGGTGGACTAATGAGTGTGCCCAGGCAGTGCAGGATTGTTGTAGAGCCTGGAACAAATGGCATAGGACCCCTATCCTACAGGCTGGCACCACATACTGTTGCCTGGATGCCATCTGTGCTAGGATCATCCTCCAAGCCAAAAGGAAGGCATGGGGTTCCCATTGTTTTTCCCTCTCCTTCTCCTCCTTCCCCTGAAGAACATGGGAGTTCATCCATGCCATGGAAGGGACCTGGACACACCCTCCCATCCCCCTCCAAGGTCCACATGAGCAACAACTCGACGACTTCCAGAAAGTGGAAGTCCTGGCCAGCCACTACTGCCTGAAAACTGGTTGTTCTCCCACCCTCCACCCACCTCCAGACCTCTCTCTAGTCATAACTGTTGCAGTTACTTCCCCTGGAACTGACACAGCCCTTCACACAACAGGAACTGGCCACAGCACTGGAATCACTTGAAGTCAGGTAACTCACCAGGACCTGACCTAATCCCATACAAGTTCCTCAGCTACAGCCCATCCTCCTTCCAAGACACCCTCATACAGCTCTGGAACACCAGCTGGTCACATGGAATCTTCTCTACCTGCTGGAAGTCCTCCACCCTCATCCCTATGCTTAAACATGGCAAGGAACCCACACTCCTTGCCTTGTCTGGCCCATCGCCCTCCTCTCCTCTGTAGGGAAACTCATGGAGTGCCTGGTGACCACCCACCTCTCCTGGTGGCTGGAGGAACACTGCCTCTTAAGGGAAGAGCAGTGCGGTTTCCACCCCTGGATGCAATGAGTCAAATGGAATACCACATCTGTGATACTTATTGCCACTATCAAATTGTGACACCCCTTTTTGTAGACCTGGAAGGGACATTTGAATTAGCATCTTACAAAGGCATTCTCTACGAGCTAGCAGGAATGGGCATCCAGGGACCCACCCTCACTTGGCTCTGTGACTTTCTCACAGGCCGCTCCTCTCAGGTGGCTGTGGGTGCTTCTGTACAAGGCTTCATCCTAAGCCCTCTGCTATTCATTATCCTCCTCTCTAACCTCTCCCTGCCTACACACACACCTCATCTATGCTGATTTCATTATCATCATCAGCAGGGGACCAACATTGGCAGAAACACAGGGGCTCCTCCAAGAGGCAGCAACAATCCTAGGCAACTGGATGATCACTTGGGGACTTACAGTGAGTGCTTGGAAGAGTGCCACCATGTATTTCACCCTCAAGTCCTCACCAGCACGTTTCTCAATCATCCTGTGTGGAGAGGCCATTCCCTGCATCACCACACACCCTGCTGGGACAGTGGCTGGATGGCCCCTGATTGTCCTGGTCCAAGCACATGGAATTCCTCCACACTTCTACACCAACTCTCTCTCATCCCTCCATCTGCTTTTCTACCATTCAATCACGTCAACACCCCTCATTTTCGGCACACAGCAAACCCTCCTCCACCTCGCTGCCCAGAGCTGGGGGATAACCCTTCAGTGGGTGCCCTCCCACTCAGGTGTTCATGACAATGAGGTTGCCAACGCCACAGCCAAGATGGCCCTCTCTGCCACAAACATAACACTACTGCCTCTCCCGCTCTCCACCCTCAAGCACCACATCTTGCATGCCTGCCGCTCGACATGGGACAACACATTTGGTGATGCCCTGCCCATCACCTCCATGGATCAGCACTGGACAGACTCTTCTCCCTTGGATATGGCAACAATCCTGCATCTTAAATGTCACCATCGCTTGCCTCTGTCTGGGCCACACAACACTCACTGCTCACTTGCACCACTTGCTTCTGTCCCCTGACCCCTTCTGTAGGACTGTCCCTGAGACCATCAAGCATTTCCTGCTCCACTGCCTGCATTTCCACTCTTGCTATACTGCATTGTGCTCCCATCTCTCTGCCCTGAGCATCACAACATTCACCTTGCCCACCCTCCTGGTGGCTTCAGGTGTCCACCTCTCATGGTAACCTGCTGTCCTCTGCCTCACCTGTGCCTTCCTGAGGAAGACTGTCCAGCTGCCATGCCTATGATACCCTCACAGGACTTCCCCAGGGGTTATAAGGATCACTAGATCTTTGCAGCCTTAAACACAACAAGAACAAGAACAAAAAATCAACAGTTGCTCAGAGTAGGAGCACTGTAATTCTCATACCAGTAGTGGAACATCTTGAACATAGAGAAAGGCATAAAGCAACATATGGTAGTATCATAATCATAATTGTTCAGCAGCAGTTATGATCACTGATGAACTGGGATGATATTTTCTACTCTCCTGTGTTGGTTTGAGCTGCAACTTGGACCAAAGCCTGATTGAGAGGTGGGCTATGAAGTTCAGGGAAAAGTGGGGCTTATTTTATTTTTTCTTAATATCCTCTGCCAAATTATAGGTGTGTCTTATACTCTGGTGCTATCAAGTACTGTTATCAACTGTTCCCTCTATAAAAGCAAAATTATAGAAATTGATGCAGCTAACGTAAATGTTGAATATCATCTACTCGGAAGGAAGGGTTGCCTTCAGCCAGTGTCATCTTTTCTTATTCTGAGATCATAGGATATATAGCTGTCAATGTCAAACTAAAGAGGTCCTTGTGGTGTGAAGCATGCTGCAATGTGTTATTTGACCAATGTGTTGGTTAGACTCATGAATTAATGAGTGAAGAAGAAAAGCTACTTACCTTTTCCATCCAGGGATGTTGTTGCCATATGTCTCAAGTGTGGAAAAAAATCGATCTTATTGTCTGGGAACCATCCCTGTGCAAAGCTGTTAACATATGCTTGCCAAAACATTGTGACAGGCGTTGTTAGAATTTCAGAAGACAGTCTTCTCAGGTTTGGTAGAACACATGTCAAATAGAGATCTTGTCAATAATCATCTTGTACTTCTAATCAAAGCTGTAGTAGAGATGTATCTACAGGTGAGGTGCAGATATGCAGCCAAACAGTTCACTGCTTGACTTATGTCATGTAAATGTGTTCAAAGTAAGACAAAAATGACTAAGTTAGTATTATTTAGTGGTATATGATTCTGTAGATAAAATATAGTTTAAGGACCTTTTCTCATGCAATTATATAGTCAGTGGTAATATAGCATTTTAATTTCATAAGTATTGATATCATTGAGTATAAAAAGAGTAGAAGAATGGAAACAAAAATATACCTTAGTGACCCCATGCCTGACACTGTCCTCATCTCATTTCCTCAAACACGTCTGGGAAAATAAACCAGTACTGTAGGTAGGACTAATACAGCCTTGGATGCTATTTATAAGATTGTGTCCTGACACCAAACTGTGCCAGATCTACACTGTAACGCCCTTCAGAGGAAGGAGACTCAGGTCACAAGCCATTCCTGCTACCAGCTGTTCCTTCCATAGTTTAGGCAGGACACTGACACATGAAGACAAAAATAGACAAACAACACTGAACTGTCTCCCACATGGCCACTAGAGCTTCCAGCTAATCCAGGTAAGGTCACCAATTCTGTTATGACCAGATTACAGCTGCCTCACAGCTGCCACTACAATCAGATCAGGTTCCCCTAGACTAGCTTCTCCTAGTTTAGTGCAGGGCACAAATACAATGAATCCAGGCACCTGCTGGTTGCCCACAACTATCCAGCCTCAATAGTTTTGCCACTTTGTTTAACCCACCCACAGAGAAGGGAGTATGGCAAATGCCAATTTCATCCTCCAAGCTGGAAAGAACTAATGAGCCACATGCTAGGGAGCACAGATGGTATTGATGATGTAGTAGAGATGTATCTACAGGTGAGGTACAGATATGCAGCCAAACAGTTCACTGCTTGACTTAGGTCATGTAAAGGTGTTCAAGATAAGGGTAATATCCTCATTGGACAACTGGCCACAATAACAAAACCACCAACTGTCCAACAGAAATATTACACACTCTGGCCAGGTAACAGCCATTTACAATCTTCCAGAAGATAGATTCCCACCTCTGCTAAAACTGGAGAGAATTCAGGAAGAAAGTAGACAGCTGTAGCCTGACTAGTATTAAACAGTCTTCTAATGCTGGATTTTAATTTCCTGCCTTTCTAAAGTTTTTAAATCTATCCTCAACAGGAAGATTCTTAAACATCTATCTCTTTGCAACCTTCGCACCAGTACAGGTTTCATCAAGGCCGCTCTACTTCTGGCTTTCCTTACTGAATCTTGGTCATCCTCTTAGAGATTTTGGTGAAACTTTTGCTGTTGCCTTAGACATATCAAAAGCTTTTGATACAGTTTGGCACAAAGCTTTGATTTCAAAATTACCCTCCTATGGCTTCTATCCTCTCTGTAACTTCATCTCATTTCCTTTCTGACCATCCTATTGCTGCTGTGGTAGACAGTCACTGTTCTCCTAAATCTATTAATAGTGGTGTTCCTCAGGGTTCTGTCCTGTCACCCACTCTCTTCATCAATGATCTTCTAAACCAAACTTCTTGCCCTATCCACTCCTACACTGATGATACCACCCTGCACTTTTCCATGTCTTTTCATAGACTTTCAACCCCTCAGGAAGTAAACAGTTCATGCAGGGAAGCCACAGAATGCCTGACTTCTGATCTCTCTAAAATTTCTGATTAGGGCAAAGCAAACTTGGTATTGTTCAATGCCTCTAAACTCAATTCCTCCACCTATCAACTTGACACAACCTTCCAGACAACTATCCCTTCTTCTTCAGTAATAGTCAACTTTCCCCCCCCTCTTCTACCCTGAACTTCCTCGGTCTGCCCCTTTCTTATAATCTAAACTGGAAACTTCACATCTCATCTAGCTAAAATAGCTTCTGTGATGTTAGGCATTCTGAGATGTCTCCACCCGTTTTTCTCATCCTCCCCAGCTGCTAACTCTGTACTCCATGTATGGGGTATGCTTCACATGTCTGGGGGGGTTCCACTCATACTGCTTTTCTAGACAAGGTGGAATTGAAAGCTTTTCGTCTCATCAGCCCCTCTCCTCCAACTGACTGTCTTCAGCCTCTCATCGCTGCAGTGTTGCGTCTCTTGCTACCTTCTACTGCTATTTTCATGCTAACTTCTCTTCTGATCTTGCTAACTGCATGCCTCCCCTCCTCCTGCAGCCTTGGTGCACAAGACTTTCTTTTTTCTCTCTACCTCATTCAGTCCACCTCTCTAATGCACAAGTTAACCATTATTCTCATTCATTCATCCCTTTCTCTGGTAAACTCTGGAACTCCCTGCCTGCTTCTGTGTTTCCACCTTCCCATGACTTGAATTCCTTCAAGATGAAATTCAGTTCTAGATGAAATACCTTATGAGATGTACAAAACTGGAGAGGAAGTTGTGAGTGATAGAATGTCTGAGTTATTTAAATAGGTGTGGGAGGAAAAGAGAGTGCCGAGAATGTGGAATGAGTGCAGGGTGACAATGCTGCATAAGGGAGGATACAAGAGTAAAAATGAGTTGAAAAAATTACTGGCCGATTGCATTAGTGAACACAGTAGGTAAAGTTTTCAGTGCAGTGTTGAATGAGAGATTGTGTAAGTGTATTTAGAGAGCGGGAGTGTTAGGTGAGGAACGGAATGGGTTTAGTGTGGACAGAAGAGCAGAAGATAACTTGCTTTTGGTGAATGAAATTGAAAGAAAGAAGAAGGATGGTAGTAAATTGTACTTAGGTTTTCTAGACACAGAGAAAGCTTATGATAGATTGAATAGAGAAATGCTAGGCAGTCTTAGAAAAGATTGGGTCGAGTGCAAAGATAGTTAACATAGTGCAAAGTATGTATGTAGACACAAGAGCTAGATAAAGACTAGGAAATATAGATACAGACTGGGTAAAGAGTGAGATAAGAGTTAGGCAAGGCTGTATTTTGTCACCAACCCTTTTTAGCTTATACAGTAAAATCCCTCTTATCCGGCATCAACGGGACCGCCGACATGCCGGATACTTGAAGCATGCCGGATACTTGAATAGAAGTGAAATTATATCCACAATCACCACCTTACACTCACGCATCTTACCATAACAAAGATCAGCTGATCGCCATGCCACGCGTCGCCACCCGCGCTGCCACCTCACACTCACCAACACACAATACTACTGTACTAACATTCTCTTTAATACTTTCCTCTTATAAATAAGTTGATGGGTTACAAAAATAAAGTACGTATACACTTATTTGCTTTATTCAATATTAGCCAACATGTATAGCATACAATAAAGATATGAAAATGTATGAGTGTTTGTGACACTTTTTCGCTCCCCACACCTTTCATTCAACACCCTCCAGGTCATCAACATCATCAGATTCTGTACTTGTTTGCCCCACTTCTTTTCCCTTACAAGCTACTTTAAAATAGTTTCTAATGTCTCCTTGTTTGCAGCTCCTTCTTCTTTGCAGCAAAAACTCATTCTCAATGCAGTGAAGGGTCATAACATCTCAGGTTGACATGTATGTGCACTGCTCAGCAAACCTGACAAAGCCGGCTTAGCTGTGTTTCGCAGCCTGTTCCCAAGTTACTTTAGGCTCATTATCATCATCATCATCATCACTATCATCACTAATTTTCTCTAAATGATCTACTACAGCGTCGATAAGTTCCTCGTCTGTGAGAGTGAATGTTACGGCCTGATTTTCGTCCACGTCCACCCATTCCTGTAACGCTTCATCTGTCACTTTAAGTTGCACATTTCCCCCCATTTCCCTCAGCTCGCTCACCACCGAATTTTTCATGCCACCTACAAACCCTTCAAACGACTCATCATCCTCATCATCACACATCATCAAAGGGTACAATTTGCACCAAAATCGCATCAATGTTTGCCTTTTAATGTCTAGCCAAGCAAGTGAAGCCATGAATATCGCATCCTTAACATTAAACTGCTTTTGTAACTCGGGGATTGTGCCGTCCTCATAATTAATCATAATTTAATCGATTTTATGAGTACACATTGATTTTTTATTGATTTTAAGGCTTGGGGAAAAATGTGCCAGATACTTGAAGCTGCCGGATACTCGAATGCCGGATGAGAGGGATTTTACTGTATACAGAGGAGTTAGCAGCCAGAATGAGAAGAATGAATATGGGAGTGAGTGTGTGCTTTTTTTTTTATGCAGGTGATGTAGTGGTTATGAGTGAATTGGCAGATGAGCTTCAAAGTTTGTTTGTTTGTTATAGATGGATGGAAGGTATGGAAGGGATTTTGGTGTGAGATTTAGCACTCAGAAAAGCAAGGTCATGATTGTGAATAGGTCAGAGGATGAGAGAAATTTAGTGTGGAGACTGGAAGGAAATGTGCTGTGACAGACAGATGAATACAAGTACCTGGGAATGTGGATGAGTCCAAATGGCTGTGTGAAGGCAAAGAATGAAAAGATAAGCATGGTGAACCAGTGGGTGGGTCGTCTAGGAAGTGCAGCAAGGATGAGAGCAAGTAAGTATGACCTGCTGCGAGAAGTTTGGAAGAGTGTGGCTGTTCCAAGCATCATGTATGGTTTGGATGTGATTATGTGGAATGAGAATGAATTAGAAAAGTTAGAAGTAGGAGAGAATAGAGTAGCAAGGATGGCACTTAATGTACCAAGGTATGCAGCAATAGAGGCCTTGCGAGGGGACATGGGGTTGGAGTACTTTTAGAGAGGCATGCAAAAGCAACCTTGAGGTGCAAAGCTAGATTAGAGTGAATGGATGATGCAAGACTAGTGAGGTGTTTCTGTTAGGAACAGCAGGTGGGAGAAGAAGTGTGTTAAGATGGCAATAAAGAGTTGTTTGGAAAGTAGTTGGGCTTTTCAACGACTTGAGGGGAGACATGTTGAGAGTGACTGGAGTATGATTGCCAGAAATGGGGAGGGTTTAAAATGGGATGTTAGAAAGTGGAAAAATGAGATAGACAGAGTGGTGAAGCATGTGAGATTGAGTGAATAGAAGAATAAGATGGAACATAAGATTACTTTGGAGTGGTATAGAGAGAAAGAGGCCCCAATGTATGAAAAGTGGTATGATGGAAGCTTGGGTGGTGATCTCTTCCGAGTGAGGGTGCAGTGTATGTATATGAATGCAAGGAGTTACAGATGGTCTGAGTCTCACAGCAAAGAGTGCCAGATGTGTGACATGGTAGAGGATGAGACAGTGGAACATGTGGTGCTGATGTGTGTGAAGTATGCCAGAGACAGGAATGAGATGATACAAGTGGTGCTGAGGAAATTGGGACATGCTATAGTGGAGAAGAAAGGAATGGAATGGATGGTGTTGCTGCTGGGACTGTGTGGGGGAGATGAATGAAAGGATGATTGAGGCTGTGAGAGAGTTCCTGGAGAAAATGTGGCATGCTTGATATAGGAACTAGTGGTGTGATAGGTGCTGTATGACTCTGTATGCTGTTTTCTGTTGTCGTTCTTTGTTTTTCCCTACAGGAGTGACAATGCAAAGGCCTGGCTTGGGAGGAATCCTGAGCATCTTGTAAGATCAAGATCAAGTAATTCTGAGCCACCTATGGCTCTCTCCATGACCCCCAACAGCACCATTACTGCACAACTGCTATGCAGTTGGTGGTACCCAAGGCCCTCCACCTCGCCAAGACACCTTCCTACCTCCTGCCACTAGCCTGGACATCATCCATCTATCCCAAATGCAGATTAAGCATTTCTGGGATCCTCAGTTGTGTCAGCTAGGTAGTTTAGTTAGGCTGCTATTAGAGTTGTTATAATTATTCCTTTGGTGGTGGTAACCCTGTGACCAGAGAGTGACAGTATCAAGTGTTTATTTTCTTTATCTCTTTTTCATTTAGACTGGTGCTATAATTGTTCTGGAAGTTAACTGAGGAGAGTATTTTAGACCTGTTTTTTTAAGTTTTGTTTATTGGTCAGTTGTTTGTTTTTTCTTGTTATTGATTTATTGATTTATATTTATATATATATTTTTTATTTGATTAAATACATGACCATGGCACATTTATTTGCCTCCCTTAGCCATTTGTTGCCTCACATTGTTGTGCCCTCTATAGAAAACATTACATTGTTTTGTTTTATATATTTTATGGTTGTGATATACTCCTTGTTTTTATATTTTTTTTTAGCATGATGATGCCTTCTGCATAAGGTGGAACGTTACAAACAATAAATGAAGAAGATGCTCTGGTGTATCCCTGTTCACGCCATATATATATATATATATATATATATATATATATATATATATATATATATATATATATATATATATATATATATATATATGAGACTTAACAATAGAGGCTACATAAGAGTTCCTGTAAGCCTTCTACCCATAGAACAGTTTATCATATAAATATTGTCAGAATAGTTCCGATAAAAGGTCATGACCAGAAATTCGTGCCCCTCTTACAGCTGCCTCAAGCTGGGCTAGCTTCCCTCAAGTCACCATCTTTGTGACTTGGTGCAGGACCAAATATGATTTACAAGGTCCTTCTGGTCTCCTGCACTCTGTCTACAACAAATGGCCATAACACCAGGTTCTCCTCCCCTTCTCGGCCGCCATTAGGGTCGGCCTACTTACACAACCACTTTCTGTGCAGTATAGTGTGGAGCCTAATTCATCTTCACAGGGTCCTTCTGGCCTCCTGTAGAGGATTACACAACAGAGGTTGCCAGTCTGTTTATCCCTCACACAAACAAGGAAATAATACAATAACCAATTCCAACAGCTGGGTAAGAAGAGTTGCCAGCCAAGTTCTAGGGAAAAGACAATTATAATGAGCAACAACACATATAGGGTCAAGGTATAAAACCCCCTTTGGACTACCAACCTCATCAAATACACCCACTGTCCAACAGTGTCTTATACCCTCTAGCTGAGTAATGTTAGTTACAGCCTTGTGGACAGCAGGCCTTGTCAGGGCCTGAGGAAGGAGTAAAGCACAGCTCTTCACTTAAGTCCTCTGCAGCTGAGCAGCCTCAGCCAACAGTAGCATTTAACACAAGTACACAGACAAAATGACATGAATACTGACAGGTGCCCACAAGCAAAGAGAACAGTAATTCACCTCTCTGTGTATCACAAAGTAATCGGCTGGCTTTAGCCCCACCAAGGAGTCACATCCCTAATATCAATGTGTTACAAATATCTCCACTCACAGGCAGACTGAAGCGAAGACTCCTAAAGCTACTTAGATAGGCTGGGGGGTATGGCCTGTAATTCCCTTAAAGCAACTGACCTGTCTAACTATAAAAATCCTCCCAGTCCACTCCAGACCATGCAGTCTGCCTTCTTATGTCTATCTCAAGTGGTAGCTAGACTGTGACTGATTGTGGGAACAAGAATGAGATGTTCTCCCACTCTGCTACTATGGAAGGGGGGTGCAAGAGTAGGGGTGGGCTGGTGACATACACATAGACACACACGCCCAGTGCCTCACGCATACTGTGAGCTGAAGCAATGACACTTTTCTACTGAAAATTCTAGTGACTAAACTATGGGGGCCTGGATGAATTCTAATTACTTTATCTTCAAGAGCAATTTTTCTGCTATTAACTACATGAGGCTTAACAGGGGGGACTAAAGGGAAAATGCTGAAATGAATTTGGGAAGGAGGCAGGATGAATATAAAACTTTTACTTTCACTGCAAGTGGAACAAAGACTCATCGCACAGCAATCACTCCCACCTCCAATGTTGCCCACTCACTCACTCACTAGTCTATCTTTTTCTCTTCTTTCTCTTGTATCCTCCCTTCTTTCCTGCTTTGTACTCTCACTTCTTTTCATTCATTCTTACTTCTTTTCTTCATTTTACATCGCTTCTTGCAACAGTACTTACTTGGTAATTCTTTTTAGTTTTGTAATCAAAACATCAAATATTTTGTTAGATTTTTAATATGTTTTTTACATTATACATCAAAAGACACAAAATTCTGCACAATTACACCTGTACAGAAAATAAATGCCCCAAAACTCACAACATAGTCCATAGAACAGTTCCTAAGAGATCTGAGGTACAGGCAAACATACATTCACAAGTTGCAGCTACAAAAGCTTCTCCACTTTTTTATTCTACTAGTTCATTGTGCACCAAGAAACATTTTGCACATTTATTTTCTCTTAATGATAAGCATGATTGGAAAAGATTGTGTCATAAGAAATTACGTTATTTACAGTCTCAAATATTTAGTATTCAAGTATACATGAATACTAAATAACTGATGAAAAATTCTGTAGTATAATATCAATAATAGTGATAGTGTTATTTGGTGATGGCGGTGATGGTAATAATGGGTAATGATGATGATGGTAATGATGATAATGGTAATAACAGTAGTAGTAGTAGCAGTGGTAGTAGTAGTAGTAGTAGTAGTAATAAAAATAATAATAATAATAATAATAATAATAATAATAATAATAATAATAATAATAATAATAATAATGATGCTGCTACTACTACTACTACTACTACTACTACTATTATTATTATTATTATTATTATTATCATTATTATTATTATTATTATTAAAATCATTGAACATAAGTAGTAATAATACCAATAATGATGATAATAATAATAGTAACTAATAATGATGATGATTAAGTATTATTATTATCATAAAATAAGAAACAAACATGAAGAAAATCATCACCATGCATTTTGCATAACTAAACCTAAGCTTACCTAATTTGAGTTACTGCATCAACAATTATTAAGAAATTTATCCTTACTGGTAATAAATTTTTTCTCTCCTGACTTATGATTAATGTCAGTTAATGCATGCCTTAAAACTTTAGTACTTATTAGGAACCTCCATAGAGCTCAACAGAAGATGTTTAGCATATTTCAATGCCAGAATCAATGCCTGACCATGCTTGTCTTGATTTAATAGTGGCTATGTTAATCTAGCTATATATGACATAATGCCTGACCTTACCAGATAGTATGCCCAATGTTTGATATCTTCTCAAACATGCTGACTTTAGTGCGTCCTACATGAGTTCTCCATATTTACACTGGACAAATGTCACACCCATGATGGACTCTATTCATATTCCTACTTTACTTCATTATCTGTATTACCTTCACATTATATAACACAATATTAAAAAATCCTATGAATGATAAAAATCTAGGAAAACTAAGACTGCTGACTATTGAGCAAATTAATTTTGGTTGCTCAGTTATGGAGCTTCAATGCACCATTCTAAAGTGGTTGAGAGAGAGAGAGAGAGAGAGAGAGAGAGAGAGAGAGAGAGAGAGAGAGAGAGAGAGAGAGAGAGAGAGAGAGAGAGAGAGAGAGAGAGAGAGAGAGAGAGAGAGAGAGAATTTTAAAACATTTGACACGTACAGATATTAAGAGTTATGATTTTTAAGCAAGTCAAATGGGCAATTATTGGCAGAAATTTTTCCTGTTTTCATTTTGTGTGTAATTTCATAACTGTCTTACATAAGTCATGATGGTGAACAAGATATTTTGTAAAAGTTGAGGATCAACACTAATGATAAAATGTTCATCCCTCAGAAGCAGTCTATGAAATACAGTTCCACATAAAAAAAAAAAAAAAAAAATCCATGTTTCACCTGCACACCGCAGTCTATTTGGCATCAAACAGTGACAAGAATTACCAGAAACAAGTTTAAATGTATTTTATTTATTTTTGTGCTCTTGATTGGACTCCTTACTTAGCACACAAAATTAAGTAAATAAAAGTTTATAAAAAAAAAAAATCAGAAAGTTTGTTTTCATAAAGGAGAATCAAAATGTTACTTGCTTCTTTAGATTAGAAACTGAAGCATTTCAAGTGAGATAGCAGAAACATTTTTGCTGTTGGTATATTTTAAACTGCTGTCACCAAAGCCACTCATAAGAGACATTAAATAATTGATTGGTAACTCAATGAAATGGTTTTAATTCTATTATATATTATTATATATATTGGCCATGGCCAATATATATAACAACTTAAGATGTATTTTGTGACACTGCTGCCTGCTTTACAACTAGTTTTTAATCTGTAGAACTTCACCTTATCACTAAAAGTTCACCACCTATTTCTTGCTGAAATTGAAATGCCTGTAGCTACTGACAGCCACTCCTTTTCTGTTCCTTTCCCCTTTTCTACTCTCATTTTCAAATCAAAGCTGGCTGTTATATTTGTGTGTGCACTTATATGGCTTTCTCATATGCCAACGCTCTGGAATTTTATGAATTTGTCACTATCCGACTGAAACTCTTTTACTAAATTTATCTATCATGTCAATTTCTTATGTAACTCCTCCAACTATGTAAAATTCTTGTCTCTCTGGATTCCAAAGTAGAGCACATCCTAACCCAATTTTTCTTTTGCCGAAATCTCCACAGATTGAAATTTCATTGTCAACTACCAGTTTTGGCTATATTCACTTTCATTGGCTGACTTTATAAACTAGCCTTTAACTTTGCTATACTATATGACCTAGAATAACTGGTACAGCATCCTATCTGCTTTCCTGACTGCCTTGGAGATGTGCTCAACATTTTTTATCTTTTCCTAACTCCCAAGTCTCCATTGGGTTCCTCTAATCATATTATGATTTCCATATCCTGTTTTTTTGCTCCTGTGCTATACTAGAGGTGCTTATAATATTATGCTTTTGTTAAGTGTGAGGAGCTGTGATAATACTATGATTTTTCTGGAATAACTACTGTTTCTGTGCCAGAGATACACCTTCCTTTGCAAAGCATGCATATGCATGGAAGCATACATTTCACACATTTTCTCTAATCCCAAAACTTATAAATCCTGGTTCAACTTAGCTTACTCTTGTACCCTCCAAGATAGGGAGGTAGCTTTCAAACAGTATCTCAGCCTTCATCTCCTGAAATTCAGGCACATCATATTTCTATCCCAAATCATACCAGATTTGACTTATACTTGCCAAAAATCAATAAGGCAAATAAAAATCTTACTAAAACTTATGATTTATGGCATCTAGCCAAAAACATCTTAAAACAATTTTTCTTCATCTTTACCTTCTCTGTTTCATGTAAATGGCACTACTGCCATTTCCTCTTTATGAAGCTGAACCCCTCTTTCACATCTCTGCTGACAACTCAACACTGGATGATTCTGAGCATGTTCTCCCCTCACCTCCATCCTCTGATGGGGGTGTTACTGAAAATCTTTGTAAAAATGTTTACTTCTATGCTCTCTCTGGTCATGATTTCCTTTGGAAGGCATTTTGTTATCTGCTTGTCCACTCCTTGAAAACTGTAACTTTGATGATGTTAGTCAAATAAACTGTAAAACTATAAACTGTAAAAGAATTTAACCTAAGCTAACAATAATCACTAACAGCTAAATATTATTTTTAAAATAGTGTATTTTTGTGTCTATAATTCTAAAAAAAATAGACATACAAAGATGCATTAAATGTTAATCTCGAATATAAAACTTTTCAAAAGATGATAAAATGTAAAATTTTATCACTTTAAGGAGAAAAATAAGGATTGATCATTAGTCTGGATGGACTGTAACTAACTGCCTAAGCAGTGAATACCCAATGTCACTAATGGCTGTAGCTAGCTGACCATGTGTGGACTGTAGCCTACTGCTGTCTGACCAATGATTATCCACCATCACTGCTGGTTGCTGTCTGACCATGTGTGGGACCTCAAGTACAGTGGGATGTTTGCATCTTTAGTTACTTTATTAATTCTAAAAACATTAAGTATAATGTTTATAAGGTTCCTATAAAGCATGTAAATAATAACATAGAATTATATAAAAAAAAAAATTACATTACAAATGTAGAGAGATTTAACTATCAAGAGAGAATGTAAAGAGCACAACACATCACACCTGCCTCAGCAGGTCAAAACTCTTATGATTTCATTCTTGACAGATATGTTCTTAAATAAAGCATCCATATCAGAAAAAAAACATGCATTACTTTTCTATATATATATATATATATATATATATATATATATATATATATATATATATATATATATATATATATATATATATATATATATATATATATATATATAAACATGCATGAAGAAAATGGTGTTATACCTTCATGACTGGGACTAGCAGCAACATTTTTCTCTTGTTCTTATCTGAATGATCAGTTACCAGAGATTATATCCTATCATCATGGACAGAATTTCAGTATGATTTATGAATGACAAAAACTGGCAAAATGTTTTACATATGTTATTCATGGAGGATAAGAAAATTGATATATGGGATCATAACATTAAAAATAAGTTAGTAAATATCTTAATTAAAAACAATATTATATCAGTTAATTAGATGAACAGTATCCTGTGTTGCAGGCACAGCATGTTCACAACAGACAGAAATAAATACATATTGTTATTTTTAGGTTTACAACATTCCTGGCAATTTGACTTTAACTTCCTGCTGCTTACTGGTGAGTGATGAAGACAGTGTTAGCAGATTAACTGTTAAATTACTGTAAGCTAACTGATCCACTTCCAGTTTTCAAAGCTAGCTGGAAAGGTTATAAGTTGGCAATATAATCAGTTTTGTTAATAGCTGTTAGCAAAGTAGCATTACTAGTACTTTCTTTTACCTCAAACTACCAATTTGTTGCTTTGATCTATCTTCCTAAAACTTTACAAAATAAAGATTTTTAAGCATCTATTTGCTCACAAGTTCCTTTCTGACCATAAGTATTGATTTTATAAAGGCCATTCCACTGATGATTTAACTTTCCTCACTGTGTCTTGAACATTCTCTCCTCTCAGTTTTGATGAAACCTTTGCCTTACACTTATCAAAAACTTTTAATAAGAGTCTGGCAAGAATCTTTAATTTCTAACCCTCCCTCAGATGGTCTTTATTCATCTCTCAATAACTTTATCTAAAGTTCCCTTTCTGGCTGTTACATTGCTACACTGGTGCAAATGTTCTTTTATACCCCATAACTGATTCAAGTTGCACCTATGTGCATCTATTTCCAGACAGTCATTCCGACCACTTTTATGTAATTTGTATATAACCCAAGAATATATGCCCAAGAATATCTGTATATAACCCAAGAATAAATATGTTACACATGTAATACTGAATATAATGATGTACATCTTAGCATAATAAAACACTTTCTAATAATATTATAATGCCTCAAATACTCCTTCCTCTTAAATGGTATGACATGTAGGAAAGATAAAATTCATAACTCTCTCTCTCTCTCTCTCTCTCTCTCTCTCTCTCTCTCTCTCTCTCTCTCTCTCTCTCTCTCTCTCTCTCTCCTTGTGGTAATGTTTTCTTTTAGTAATATAAGTACCATATTTTCCACCTTATAAGACACACCCCAATTTTGGTAAGCTTAATCAGGGGAAAAGTAAAGCAACTGGTAACTCAAGACCCTGAAGCTGAATGTCTCATATTTTCTTTGCTTGGCTCATTTACCAGGACAGATCACATAATAACTATCCA